>NC_059292.1:12578689-12588689 GCF_017591435.1 Portunus trituberculatus | reverse complement strand
TTCACTGACCATCCTGGTGAACTAGCCTTCAACTTTGCTATCCTCCATGACCTAGAGCAACTGATGCAACACCCTACTCGTTTTTTTGACTTGATCTTTTCCTCACCTGTAATTCTTCTGCTTATGCTGTTACCCTATCTTCTCCGTTGGATTCCTCTGATCACAATCTCATTTTTGTATCTTGTCCTATTTCTCCAATCCTCCTCAGGATCCCCAAAGCGGAGGTGCCTCTGGCGTTTTGCCTCTGCCAGTTGGGGGGACCTGAGGAGGTACTATGTTGATTTTCCCTTGGAATGATTACTGTTTCCGTGTCAGAGTCCCATCTGTGTGTGCTGAACGCATAACAGAGGTGATAGTGTCTGGCATGGAGGCGTACATTCCTCATCCTTTTTCTCAACCTAAATCTTTTAAACCTTGCTTTAACACAGCCTGTTCTCATGCTATACATGATAGAGAGGTTGCCCCAAAAAGGTACTTGAGCCTTCCATCTCCTGAATATCATGCACTTTGCATTTCTGCTAGGAATCATGTCAAGTCTGTTCAAACTTTAAATTGCTAAACACTTCTTCATAAATAGAAAATGTCAAAATCTTTCAAGCCCTAACTCCCGTCGTGACTTCTCGCATCTGGCCAAAAACATCTTCAATAACTTCTTCATCTTTCTCTCCTTTATTCGTGATGGCACCACTGCCATCTCATCTGTCTCTAAAGCTGAACTCTTCTCTCAAACCTTTGCTAAAAACTCCAACTTGGATGATTCTGGCCGTCTCCTCCTCTCTCTGACTATTTCGTGTCTTCAATTAAAATTCTTCGTAATGATGTTTTCCATGCCCTCTCTGTCCTAAACCCTTGGAGGGCTTATGAACCTGATGGGGTCCCTCCTATTGTTCTCAATAAAACGTGCTTTCGTACTTGCATCTTGCCTGGCCAAACTCTTTTAACTATGCTTATCAACTTCTACCTTTCGTTCTTGCTGTAAGTTTCCCTACATTCAGCCTGTTTCTGAAAAGAATAACCGTTCTAATACCTCAAACTACCGCTCTATAGATTTAATCTCTTGCTTGTCTAAAGTTTTTGAATCTATCCTGAATAGGAAGATTCTTAACATCTGTCACTTCACAATCTTCTATCTGATCGCCAGTATGGCTTCCGTGAAGGTCGCTCTACTGGTGATCTGGCTTTCCTTACTGAGTCTTGGTCATCCTCTTTTAGAGATTTCGGTGAAACTTTTGCTGTCGCGTTAGACATATCAAAAAATAATTTGATAGAGTCTGGCACAAAGCTTTACTTTCCAAACTGCCCTTCCACGGTTTCTATCCTTCTCTCTGCAACTTTATCTCAAGTTTCCTTTCCGACCGTTCTATTGCAGCCGTGGTAGACGGCCACTGTTCTTCTCCTAAATCTATTAACAGTGGTGTTCCTCAGGGTTCTGTCCTGTCACCCACTCTCTTTCTATTATTCATTAATGACCTTCTTAACCAAACTTCTTGCCCTATCCACTCCTACGCTGATGACACCACCCTACATCTTTCCACGTTCTTTCAGAGACGACCAACCCTTCAGGAAGTCAACAGATCACGCAGGGACGCCACAGAACGCCTGACTTCTGATCTTTCTAAGATTTCCGATTGGGGCAGAAAAAACTTAGTAGTTTTCAATGCCTCAAAAACTCAATTCCTCCATCTATCAACTCGACACAACCTTCCAGACAACTATCCCCTCTTCTTCAATGACACTCAACTGTCTCCCTCTTCTACACTGAATATCCTCGGTCTGTCCTTTCCTCATAATCTTAACTGGGAACTTCACATCTCATTTCTTGCTAAAACAGCTTCTATGAAGTTAACGTTCTGAGGCGTCTCGGCCAGTTTTTCTTGCCCCTCCAGATGCTAACTCTGTACAAGAGCCTTATTCTTGCTTGTATACAGTACTCTTCGCATGTTTGGGTGGTGTTCCACTCATACAGTCTTATTAGATAGGCTGGAATCAAAAGCTTTTCGTCTCACCAATTCTTCTTCTCTGACTTACTGTGTTCAGTCTCTTTCTCACCGCCGAAATGTTGCATCTCTTTCTATCTTTAATCGTTATTTCCATGCTAATTGCTCTACTGATCTCGCTAACTGCATGCCTTCCCTCCATCTGCGGCCTCGCTGCACAAGGCTTTCTTCTTCCTCTCATCCCTGTTCTGTCGAACTCTCCAATACAAGAGTTAACCAGTATTCTCAGGCATTCATACCTTTCTCTGGTAAACTCTGGAACTCCCTGCCTGCTTCTGTATTTTCATTTTCCCACGATTTGACTTTCAGAGGGAGATTTCAAGACATTTGTCCTTGTCTTTCGGCTAATAATTCTTTCCACTCTTTTAGGTAACTTGCATTTGAAGTGGGCCCTTTTTTCTTAATTGTTGCCCTTGGCTAGTTTCTCTCTTACATTGGAGAAAATATATTAACAGCGTCAGGTATACGTACACAAATGATAGAACTCCCTTGTTTTGGCGGTACACAACAAGCCTAGTGCTGCAGAGGTTAGCTACTACCACCTCAAAGTAAGTGTCAGCCGTAAAGATACGGTTTGAATAGTGACAGAAGAGGTGAAACTGAAGAACAAATTTCTCAAGATCTTGAAACTTCTCTCATCCCTATTCTGTCCAACTCTCTAATACAACTGTTAACTCGTATTCTCAATCATTCATACATTTCACTTGTAAACTATGGAACTCCCTGCCTGCTTCTGTATTTTCATCTTTTTACGAACTGACTTCTTTTAAGAGGGAGGTTTCAAGACATTTATCCCAGGGTTTATGACTAATTCTTTCAAAACTTTTAAGTGACCTGCAGTTCCAGTGGGACTTTTTTTTTTTCTAATATTATGTTGCCTTTGTCAGATCTCCCTCTTGCATAAAAACAAAAACAAAACAAAGATTCGGGAGGTTATATGGCACAAAAAGAAAGTAAAATTAGCAATTTTCTCTCCTTATCTGGAATGATGTGTCAATGAAATACAAATCATTAAAGGAATATCAGCAGCAGCACAAACGTTGAAGATGATATAATTCTAACCAAGCTGTGATTTCCACTTTGTTCTTCAAAATGTGATGCAATATAGGTACCTATTCTTCATGTAACATATCTTTGTAACTTACTACTGTGCTATGTTCTTCACTTTGCAGGATTGAAAGAAGAATGTATTTAAAGTGCAAAATATTAAGCGTGCCATTACATTAAAAGAACATGTGTAAGAAAACCTGTTCCCGTGAAGTAGCAAGGAGATTCATGAAGGATAAGAGCGTGAAGGAGAGATAGGCAGGCGGGAAGAGTGAAGAAAAAGAAAGAACAGTGGCTGGAAGAGTGAATAAGATGGGAGGAGAGCAGCGAAGAGAAGGAAGGGAAAGACAAGAGAGAACGGAGAGAAACAGGGAGGGAAGGAGGTAGGGAGGAAAGAGCCGCTTGAATCCGCTCAGGCGCCTTGTTAGGAAGTTAGGAGGCATTGCGACCCTTGCCTAAGACCCAATTATATTCGACAATGCTGGTGACCTCGCCGTGTGCGTCTCCGTGTGTGTGTGTGTGTGTGTGTGTGTGTGTGTGTGTGTGTGTGTGTGTGTGTGTGAGAGAGAGAGAGAGAGAGAGAGAGAGAGAGAGAGAAACATTTGAAACATTTATTCATAGCAATAATTAACAATATATCTTCAGTATAAATATTTTGAATATACAAAGTTAAACTAATGCTACCCTATATTAAGCATCGCTTTTTAGGCAGAAATTATATAATTCAAGATAATAACTGACTGGGTCAACAGAAGAATAATACTATGTGGACATACCATATGCACATACCTATGGACATACAAACATATACAGTTTACATGTAATACAGTAAATATATAGATACAAATATCAGCTATAATGAAGTGTGCCCATACTATATGTATATATAAATATACATGTACATACATATACCTAGTCATTCAGTAAAGATACATCAAGAAATATCAGCTGCATGTTATTTGGACATATTATGTGCACATACATACACATACTCATTCATAGACACATACAGTACATATACATAAGTAAATATGAATTCCAACGAAAGGGTTAAGTGAAGGTGTTAATAGTTCATGATAATACTGTGTTTTAATTGGTTTTTAAATGTGTTGAGGGAGGGAGAATCCTGAATTTGTGTAGGAATAGAATTCCATATCACCGAACCCAAATAGGTAGTTGAATGTTGAAATTTTGATAGACGATGTATAGGAAAGGTAAGGTTGTGGCGGTGACGGGTACTGTAATCATGAGATGGGCGAAGTTCACGCATTTCATTTCTATTTTGATACATAAGTGTAGCTGTTGCCAGTTTTGTTACATCATCTAGTTTCAGGATTTTTGTTTCTTTAAAGAGTGGACTAGTATGAGCTAAATACTCACTATTGGTAATAATTCTTACAATTTTTTTGAGTTGCAATCTTAGGGGGGGTTAGAAAAGTCGTGTATGTTGTAAACCAAATGGGATTACAGTAAGTAATCAGTGAGTAAATATGAGTATAGTATATAGATTTCAGTACATTAGATGGCATAATATCCTTTATTTGATAAAGCAATGCAATGTGTCTTGATATTTTCAGTGAGAGGTTATGCATGTGATGTTTAAATGTTAATGAATCGTCATAATCTACACCAAGAAATCTTATTCTATCAGTTTTAGAGATAATTTCATTATTGATTTTTAAATTTATTAAATTAGACGCTTTTTTAATAGAAAATAGCATAAAATAAGTTTTCTTTGTGTTGATTGCAAGTCTGTTACATAGACACCATTTATAGAGTTTTTCAAGTTTACTGTTTGCATTCAAGATAAGTTGATTTTGGTTTGGTCCTGTCAAGTAAAGAGATATCATTGATGTATATCAGGAACAAAATTGGACCTAGAATGCTTCCTTGCGGAACACCAATGATGACAGTTGTTGTAGATGATTTTTCGCCGTTGAATACAGTATATTTATGTCTATCAGTTAAATAATCTTTAAGCCATGAAAGTATTGGTCCTCTAGTTCCATAGTGGTGCATTTTGTTAATGAGGATCTTATGATTAACTGTATCAAAAGCTTTTGCAAAATCTATAAATATGGATAAGACAGTTAGTTTTTTGTCAAGAGCAGAAATTACATCGTTGGAAAATACATTCAATGCTTTAAAAGTGTTGCAGTTCCGGTGAAAACCATATTGAGCAGGATTTAGTATATTCTTATTTTCAAGAGAGTCAATTAGATAAACCTTCATTAAAGTTTCGAATGTTTTTGAGAATATTGTGAGTTGAGATATTGGTCTGTAATTTTTTAGGGTCATCATCAGGGTCAGACTTATGGATAGGTGTAATTCTAGCAGTCTTCAATAGCGATGGAAAAGTTCCAGTCGCCACAGATTGATTGAAAAGTATAGTTAAAGGGATTCCAAACAGATGAGAATTTCTTTTGATAACGGTGGATGAGATATCATTGATGCCTGAATTTTTATTATTTAATTATTTAATTATTAATTATTTAGCCTCTCAGATGAAGGAAGTCGCCTCAACCTCTTTAGGAGGTGGGATTAAAAAAAGAAAGATGCGTCTTTCAGTCAAAAAGATACACAGTGCTAAACTAGAAATGAATGAAAAATTCTAAAAAATTTGTCTAATACAACTGCAGATGATACTAAAATTCAGACATTATATTTCATTTGTTTTTGTGAAGGAATTAAGTAAATGTGATAAAGTTTTGAAGTTCATAAAATTGTGGCCTTTGGTTTGAAGTCGGTTTCAGATATTTGGATTAAAGGTAACCTTATTGGAATTTAATTTAGTTTTCTATGGTAGATGTGACAAGCCTGGTACTGGGTTCTGCCCCTCCTCAAAGGAAGATAAGAATGATCAAAACGGCCTGGCCAATCAAACGCATGGATTACAATCACATGCACCCAGTCACGTTCGCGGATTTTTCCAGCCGTGTTTGTATGCTTTAGTAGATAAAAGAAAGAGCCCACCATGGCAAGGAGAAGAGAGATAAAAAAGAAACAAGTTCAGTGACGTAGAGTGCTACAAGGTTATGAGGGAGGTGCAAGAGAGAAAGGCAGTCCTTCTGGGAATGCTTCGTGGCATTCTTCATTCATGAGGAACTCCATCCTACTAAAACAACACGAGGTGCCAAGTTTACAAGATTATGAAATTTCTTCTAGACTGTGTGTGGTGAATTAGACCTTGGATGTGTCGCATTCGACTAAATACAGACTATGAGGGAATTCCCAGCAGAATAATAATAAAAAAAAAACTGTCATGGTGGGAACTCACGACGAGCTGATAGTACGTCTTGAAGAGAGTTAAAGCCGAGTGGAGGCAGCGTGACCGACCAACCATGAACGTCCATAGAAATTAATGCCTTCTCTGTCCCAGTCCCAAACAGTGTCGAATCGTGCCTTAGTCTGCCATAGTCACCATTTGAAGCCCCCCACCCAAAAAAGAAAAGAAAAAAACCTTTTGCTGCAGTCTTTTTCTATGCGTGGCGAAAAAAAAAAAAATATATAACTGAAATTCTAGTATCCGCTAAGAATTTGTCCTGGATAAGGTGTGTATGATGTAGCGAGACGTGATCAAGTAGGAAGGTATGAACGATGCCACCAGTCCTTTGAATCTACATTTTCCTTTCACAAAACATTTATCCTTTCATTGTCATTCTTTACTTAATTGTCCCTTTATTTATTTTCCAATGGACACCTGTCTATATACAATGTATTTAGAATGTCCGATATATAGAAATTTGTTTAGTAGTGTCATCTCATCTCTCTCTCTCTCTCTCTCTCTCTCTCTCTCTCTCTCTCTCTCTCTCTCTCTCTCTCTCTCTCTCTCTCTCTCTCTCTCTCTCTCTCTCTCTCTCTCTCTCTCTCTCTCTCTCTCTCTCTCTCTCTCTCTCTCTCTCTCTCTCTCAAAATGTTCACACCCAGACATTCTCTTCTCCTCTGCTATTCCTCACTCGTTCCTTCTCATTCGCTTGCGTTGCCCTCCACTTCCCACCTTCCCACAACTGCGAGAGGAGGAGGAGGAGGAGGAGGTAAGGCTGTTTCAGATCAAAGCGGAGGCGCGTTAGACCGTCAACTTGGTGATAATGCAGCTGATGAACTCTATTATTGAGTTAGCCTGCTAATGAATGCACTGCCACCTCGCTCCCTCCCTGCCTCCCTCCCCTTTCTCTCTCTCTCTCTCTCTCTCTCTCTCTCTCTCTCTCTCTCTCTCTCTCTCTCTCTCTCTCTCTCTCTCTCTCTCTCTCTCTCTCTCTCTCTCCTTATTTCTGTTTATCTTTGTTTTCTTCCTCCATTTTTTGTGTTCTTTGCGTCATTCTTTTCCTTCGTCTGCCTCTCCCTTTTTGTTATATTCTTACCTTTCTCCATCACTTTCATTTATGTTCTTCCTTTTCTCCTGTCCATCGTCTCTCTCTTATTATCTACCTTTCCATAATGGCTTACTTCCTTGTTGGCGTTTTTTCTTAAAATTCATGTTTTTAGCACATTTCTATCATTATTATCGTTTCGTTGCTTTCCTTCCTTATTTTCTGTCTTCGTCTGTACCTGTTCACTATTTTGCCTCCTTTTTTTCTTCTTTGTCTTGTTTTATTGTTGTGTTGCGCTTTCTTTATGTTTGTTCCTCATTATATTTCAAGTCTCGTTTTCTTCTCCTCTTCCTCCTCCTCCCTCCTCCTCCTCCTTCATTGCCTCCTCCTTTGAGTCGTACTTTCATATTAAAAGCAATTTACCCTTTTAACGTTTCCCTGATTTTCCATTTTCTTATTATTTTTCTTTTTTATAACTCGCTCGATTTCAATTTTGATATTTACGACCCCGTGATAATTGCAGGAACGTTGTAATGATTTTCCTCGTACCAGTTAAATTTCCGTACCTCCTTCCTCCTCCCTCTGCCTCCCACGCACGCCTCTGTCTGTCTGTCTGTCTGTCTGTCTGTCTGTCTGTCTGTCTGTCTGTCTGTCTGTCTGTCTGTCTGTCTGTCTCTCTCTCTCTCTCTCTCTCTCTCTCTCTCTCTCTCTCTCTCTCTCTCTCTCTCTCTCTCTCTCTCTCTCTCTCTCTCTCTCTCTCTCTCTCTCTCTCTCTCTCTCTCTCATCATCATCAGCATCATCATCATCAGCAGCAGCAGTAGCAAAAGCAGCAACAGCATCTTTACCAAGAATCAGTGAGGAAAGCTACAAGATTGTCAGCGAATCATTCTTTACAGAATCCATACTGATGATGAAGGAAGGTTGTAGCCATCAGATATTTAAGGATCTTCCTGTCTAGGATACATTAAGGCAGGCAAGCAATAGCATATACCAGTATCGTCTCTGTCACTGGGCAGGGTTCTATACAGCCTTGCTGGCTAGAATACCAGCAAAAATCTAAGAAGAGACAGGCATTGGGGGCTGAAGGCTGCATCATCATACTATTGCAACCTACGCGTCACCACATAATATGAATTTGTGATCTTTAAGAATACCTATTATTATTATGAGTAATGTGCGCAGGAATGACGAGTACCGCTGAATACAGACAAATTTTTTTCTTTTTCAGATGATACAATAATGTCTATATCATTAATATCGCTACATATTTCTAATCCGAAATGTATGCATGGTTTCAAACGGGAAAGTTGGCAAAGTATAACGACGTAACCTTCAGTCCTTGTGACCACGATTATACTACAGAGGACTACAGCGATTACTTATGTATGAACATCTCAACCCACTTCACCTTGTGGAAAAGACTTCGATTGTGGGGATAAACTGAAGATACATTTCAACTGGGATGTAGTGCATTCTGTATGTTTACAATGAGTAGCTGGCGTGTCATCTTTGTCGTATAGTAAGATGTCTCCACTGATCGTATGATCAGAAATCTTCACAGGAGGCACTGTGCTATTGCCACTGCTGCTCATTACACGTTAATTTCATACACGTCCCAGTAAAATATTAAGAGCCTGAGTAACAAATTAGGGAACGGCATTTAATAAAAACATAGACAGCTTTAATCTTAATTTATTCTCCCAATAAATATTGAGTCTAATCCCTGCCAACATCGTACTGAGAGCATACTAAGTGCACACACACACACACACACACACACACACACACACACACACACACACACACACAAATGTTGAAAGAATAACTATGATCAATCGGTAAAGCATTCTGATAGTCAATACTAAGAAAACAAGATAATAAGACATTTATTATACTCTTTTCTTTTCTTCATGTATTGTCACCACTACCTCTTTAATCTGTTTTTCATTATCCTGTTGTTGAGTTTTCTGCCTGCTCTTATGTCATCACCTTTTCCTTTTCTTGTAGTGAGGCAACAATAGTTATCCTCACGTTACCATCTCAATTGGTCGTAGCCATTCATTAGCTCATTGTCTCGGGATTTAGTATCTCGAGTCTGCAAAGAGTGAAGCTTTCAACTTACTTGTTTTTTTCATTCTCGATAGCTTAACTGGGACCATACAGTATTTTTTTTTTTTACATTGCTCATGTTCTATGCTCTCTTTTTTTTTTTTTTTCGTTGTTATTCAACATCTAAGTATATGACCTGTATTCAAGCGCATCGTTCTCTCATTTTCAATTAGTCTCTTTTCCCTTATCAATTATCTAAAATGATTAATGAAATATCACCAGAGTTATGGAAGGCTACTGAATGCACATACAGCAATCAGTAGAGCTAATGCAGTGTTGTCAACATTAGGTGCTGGGACTTTTTGAGAATATTATATATTACATAAAGTGCTTAAAGATAATTCAGCTGGTCAGCCTGGCTTCGAACTACCTGTATGAGCACGTGTGTAAGATCAAAGCCTCTTGCATATTTGCTCTATTTATCTATTGTATACAGTAGCTTGTGTGCGATATTTGTGGCTGTTTTACCGTATCCGCTATAGTCAGGCTAGTGTGCCAAGTGTCTGCATCTGTGCCCTTCAATAGTGTGATTTACT
>NC_059292.1:12548689-12576189 GCF_017591435.1 Portunus trituberculatus | reverse complement strand
CTCTTTTCTCGTCGCCGTCAGATGTTCACCTAATATTTACTTTCTTAAATGGAGGCTTAGAGAGGATGCCACACCCATAGGCTAAGCGAAAATGCAACACCTAAAAACCAGTAAGACGTTTCTCTGTTTACGGGCCGCGATATGAAGGCTGGTGTGACGGATAGACAGTGATATAGTAGTGTGTGGCAGTGAGCGGGGTTAAAAGAGGGAGCGAGACGGGGGGCGGCGGGCCTCAACACCTTGTTTACGCCAGGCCGAGCAAACCGCCAGCAGTTCTACACAAACATGTCGCTTATTAGATTTAATATCCTCCAATGGGCGCAGTTTATGCCCTGGTGATATTATTAAGGGTGAATAGCGCCTTTTCCACTTCTTGGCGGGAAGGGAAAGGGAGACAGGAAGGGTGGCAAGCTGCGTGGGTGCATTTTCTTCGCTCTACGTAGAATCTAGACTGACTGACTGACTGACTTACCCTGACTGGTGCTACTTTAGCGTGAGGTCTACCACACTATAGCATGAGATCTACCTCCCGTTAGCACTAGCGTGAGGTCTACCGCTGCATTATCCCTCCCTCATGGATATCACACATTTCCATACATTTATATTAGCGATAAACATTTAATTTGTACATATCCTAGGAATGACTTAAATAGATAAGGAAGAAGGCTTGAATTCTCCTCCTCTGTTACGCGGGGAGGGTCACGGGGGAACGCGCGTCACGCGGTAGACCTCAGGTTGCATCCTGGTAGGCCACATATGGCGGTAGAACTCACGCTAAAGTAGCACCGACTGACTGGCTGGCTGTGGGTTTTTCTATTTTTTTTTTTTCGTTTTTATGATAGTTTATCTCTCTCTCTCTCTCTCTCTCTCTCTCTCTCTCTCTCTCTCTCTCCAATTACTGATCATCTTTCTTTAGCATCATCCTCTTCCTTCCATTTCATACCCTATATATCAGTGTGTGTGTGTGTGTGTGTGTGTGTGTGTGTGTGTGTGTGTGTGTGTGTGTGTGTGTGTGTGTGTGTGTGTGTGTGTGTGTGTGTGTGTGTGTGTGTGTGTGTGTGTGTGTGTGTGTGTGTGTGTGTGTGTGTGTGTGTGTGCGCGCGTAGGTGAAGGCCCCGGATGGAATAGATTCATCGCGTAGTATGTATTGGTTCAAGGAGATCATTTTATACACTTACTTTCTATATTCTTCTGCTGCTGTACCACTACTCCCTCTGCCTGATCTTTCTTGATGATACTGTAACCGCCATCTCCACTGCTGCTGCTGTTGTTGCTGCCTCTGCTATAAGAATTGTACCACTACTACTGCTGATGTATAGTACTACTTACTCACCACGATAATACTGTCACCATTACTGTTACTATTGCTATTACTGCTGCTGCAAATATTACTGCTACTACTACTACTACTACTACCACCACCACCACCACCACCACCACTACCACCACTGCCACCACCGCCACCACCACCACCACTCCTTTTTTATTATTACTATTACCATCACCACCACCACCACCACCACCACCACCACCACCACCACCACCACCACCACCACCACCACCACCACCACCACCACCACCACCACCACCACCACCACCACACCACCACCACCACCACCACCACCACCACCACCAACACTACACTGTTTTACCACCACCACCACCACTGCTGCCACCACCACCACCACCACCACCACCCACCACCACCACCACCACCACCACCACTGCCACCACCACCACCACTACTCACCACCACCACCACCACCACCACCACCACCACTACTACTACTACTTTACTCTACTACTACTACTACTACTACTACTACTACTACTATTACTACTACTCTTGTCACCACCACCACCACCACCACCATCACTGGCGGCACGAATAGCTCTATTCTCCCGCGGTGGTATTTTTCACCACCCTCGACCAATTTTCACATCAGTTCACTTCTCTCTTCCCCCGAAAAGAACATTTGCATATAAATGGCGGACAGAAGTTTTTAGACACAAACTGAAAAGAGAGAGGGAGAGCGAAAAACAAGATGAGCGTCATGGGGGGAGTTCAGACAAGCCAAATGAATAGAGGAATTTAATAACACACGAGGTGAATATTCCAACTTTTTTTCCTTACTTTTTTTTTTTTTTTTTTTTTTATTGAGGCGGCGGGAGCAGGAGAGAGAAGGACTTAGGTCATCTAGCCTCTGAACTACTTCATTCAACATTCATTTTAACGCTAATTTTTTCGTCTATTACATTCAAGCCGCGCCAGATTTTACTTTTTAGACCGAGAGAAAAATCATTTAGTGTGGAAATGGTGGAGACAGACGAGTATAGCGTGAAGAGCAGGGATGGCTGGCTGGGATACAGAGAGAGAGAGAGAGAGAGAGAGAGAGAGAGAGAGAGAGAGAGAGAGAGAGAGAGAGAGAGAGTGAGTGAGTGAGACTGTTGACAGGAGAGAGTAAAGGATAGGTCGGCACTATTTGTGGAGTGTGGAGCGAAACTGCTAGCGTTATCCATACTCTTATCTGTTCCCATATTTTCTCATCACAAGACACGAATGAGAGCGAAAATATGCCACACATTTGTTCTGGAAACTTATTTGTGTTGAATTGTCTACCCTCCAGTGAGCGAGTACCAGGCCGTTACATCGTCCGAATGATTTAATTTACTGGTGTTATTTTTAGGGATTCTGTTTTGGTACCGAACTTGCTTGAAGCGATAGACGTACAGCTTAAACGATTGTGAGTCAAATCCTCAACAGAAAAGATCTATGCAACAGCAGCCGACAATGATAACTGCTTGGCTGCCTCGAGGCACAGTGCATTGTGCATGTTGTATGTACATGTGTGTGTGTGTGTGTGTGTGTGTGTGTGTGTGTGTGTGTGTGTGTGTGTGTGTGTGTGATCGCTAGGATACGACTTTTTACTAGCTGATGTACAAAGGACATTTTTTTTTCATGTTATCGAAAACTGTTTATTTTTAATTCAATTTGCCAATTTGTGATTACTTGATGTATTTTTCCTATTGTTTTCATGTAGACAGTTCTTTATCTTCATTATAATTTTCCTCCTAAATTTTACCTCCATCATGCATCAATAGAGATATAAGCTCCATCACAAACAATCCTCGGTTTGAATGAAGCACATCCCAGGCAGCTCCTCGATCTTCATAGAATTGCTGCCTTTTGTATAATAGTAATCGGGAGTCGTGTACCAACCATTACGTCGCCGCCACTGCGTTGGACTTCTGCAGCGATAACAAGCACCTTACTTCGCCTGATTTGCGTGATCTTACCTTCCATCATTAAGTGAGTATAATCATCCAGTCTTGTATTTCTGAATACGATACATTACAGAGAATTGATTTGCTCCACTAGTATATGAAGAATGAACAATTCTCCACAGTGACTCGCATCTATAGGAAGCATTGCTGGTTTTCATAGTTTCAATTTTTTTGTTTCTTTTTTATTGTCTGCACATAATCTACCTTGTCTTTTGTGGGTGTTTCTGGATACTATGGCATTTCTAGGTTCTCGAATAGGAAAATGAAATCTATACCTTTGAACTTTGGAATGTCACTATTATTTCATTGACTATTTTGTAAATCAGGGGGCTTTATGTTGGATGTATTATAGAACACTAATGACGCTGCTGCAACTGTGACATTCATGATTAACTACGAAACAATGATCTTGATCCACGTAGAATTTTTGGATTTCTTAATGTTACGTTCACCGGTTAAACTGGTAAGATTGGCATCGGAGAGCCGGTGAACAATAACAATAAAAAAAAACACTGCAGGTTCAACTGGTGAGGAAATGCAAAAGGGGGTCACTTTAAAAAGCTACTTTAATAACCCATAATGAAATTGACACATATATAACAAGAAACATGAGACACAGATATATAACATGAAACACAGGAAAATGACATACACATATACATATAACACAGTAATAAATACGACAATAAAGAACCCAACTTAATACCTAACAATAATCCTAATCCTATATAGAGGCAATGTGGAAAACACGGACGAGGGGAAGTGATACTTATGCGGTGTCGCAGTGGTGAAATGCTGGGTGATGGTTGATCCCACGGCAGAACCAAGAGGCGTTGTGTTCACTGGTTGAGGCTTGGATCTCAACTGCCAATCCAGAAAACCAAGAGCTGGCTCAACACTTTCGGTTGAGTCGAAAGGGCCGCGTGAATCCAACTTCGGGACAGTAGCCGGGCTTCATGAAACGGTGACGTGGAAGGTTCACGAGACGGTGACGTGGAAGGGGAGGCGGAGAGGTGGCGAACGAGGTAACAAGCGGAGGAGGTGATGGTAGTAATGCATGTTACGGGCGGGCCGTAACATTTCCTCCCCCCTAAGACCTCCGTAATGGGCTCATGAAGGAGGTGAGACGGGAGATCTTGATAAGGCGTCGGCGATGATGTTGTCCACCCCCTTGATATGATGGACTTCCAGGTTGAAAGGTTGAGTTAACAAGGCCCACCTAAGAATGCGTTGGTTTCGGTTCCTCATGGCGTACAGGAAGGCCAGAGGATTGTGGTCCGTGAAGACCTTGGTGATGTGCGGACCAGGATGAAGATAGCACTCAAAACGTTGGAGCGCCAGCACGAGTGCCAGAGCCTCCTTTTCGATGGTGGAGTAGTTGAGTTGATGGTGTTTCAGTTTTGCAGAGTGGTAAGCGATGGGATGGAGGATGCCGCTTGTGGGGTCCGGTTGTAGTAGGACAGCACCCACTCCAACTCCACTCGCGTCAACTTGTAAATGGAAGGGTCGGGAGTGATCCGGCGTCCAGACCACTGGTTCCGAGGAGAAACGCCTTGAGGTGTTTGAAGGCTTGGTCACAGGCCGGGGTCCAGTGGAAGGGGACGGAAGTGCTGAGAAGGTCCGTCAAGGGGGCGGCCAGGGTGGAGAAGTTTTTACAGAAGCGTCTGTAAAACCCAGCCATCCCAAGAACCTCATGAGAGCTTTCCTGGTGGTAGGAACAGGAAGCCAAGGATGGCCTCAACGTTAGCTCTCTTGGGGTGAACCTTGCCGTTCCCCACCACATGTCCCAGGTAGACCACCGTAGACCTCCCGAAGGTGGACTTGGCCAGGTTGATGGTAAGCCCGGCTTCCTGCAACCGACCCATCAGCCTCCGAAGACGGGTCAGATGTGTTGCCCAGTCGTCTGCAGTCACCACCAGGTCGTCCAGATACGCGGATGTTCCCTCCAAGTCCTGAGTTATGTAATTTATAGCCCTCTGGAAGGTGGCGGGAGCATTAGACAATCAAAGGGCATCACTGTGTATTGGTATAGTCCGAAGGGGTGATGAAGGCGGATATTATTTGGGCCTCGTCCGAGAGGGAATCTGGTAGTAACCTTTAAGCAAGTCTATAGTGGTTACAAATTTGGCTACTCCTATACTATCTATAAGGTCCTCTATCAAGGGCAATGGGTAGGAGTCTGGCAATAACTTTTAAGATCAGACTGTTGTGAAGGTGTTAAGGAAAGAAACACCTCATCCAGGTTGGACATGATTTGGCTGTTTGAGGGGCGTCCTTTAGGTGACGAGAAGAGGAATTCGATGTCGGACTCTTCCTCGGGGGGCACAGGACCAGACTCCTTTCCTATCAGACATACAGGTACAGCGCGAGACAAGTCGTCCTCTGGTTCTCTGGAGTGGTAAGGTTTCATTAGATTAATATGAACAAGTTGGGAATCCTTACGACGGTCAGGAGTGTGGACCACATAATTTAATGGACTTAGTTTTGAGCCACAACATAAGGTCCCATGAACTTACTGTGAAGAGCATTGCCTGGAGTGGGGAGAAAAAGTAAAACCTTGTCTCCTGGTTTGAAACTTCTCATGACAGATTTGGGAAGAGAATTCTGTTGCATTTTAGTTTGAGATTTGAGGAAGTTTGATTTAGCAAAGATCTGACTTCACTGATTTTATTCTTAAGGTTACTGATGTAGTCAGACACACTGGGGCTTGAAGGAGTATTTTGAGTAAACCATTGATCCTTTAATATTTTGAGAGGCCCCCTGATCTGTCTACCATAGAGTAATTCAAAAGGGAGTAACCTAAAGAATCTTGAGGAGATTCTCTTAAAGCGAAGAGAAGGAAAGAAATACTTTCATCCCAGTCTCCTTGATGCTCCAAGCAATACTTCTTCATCATGGATTTTAATGTTTGGTGAAACCGCTCCAGACAGCCTTGGGATTGGGGTGGTAAGCCGAGGAGGTAACATGGTCGATGTTTAGCTCATTCACTATCTGTTGGAAAAAATGGCTAGTGAAATTGCTACCCTTGTCAGACTGAATTTGTTTTGGAATTCCTACCGAGGTGAAAAAATGTATTAGATGTTTTACAATGGTCTTTGATGTGATGTTCTTAAGAGGGAATGCTTCAGGGTACCTGGTAGTGGGATCCATGAGGGTTAACAAATACTGATTCCCTCGTTTGGTTTTGGGTAAGGGCCCTACGCAGTCTAGTATGATCTTTTCGAAGGGCTCCGTCTGAACTGGAATAGGCGTCAGAGGAGCTGGCACAAGGCGTTCGTTAGGCTTACCCACAACTTGACATATGTGACATGTTTTTACATAGTGTGACACATCCTTTTTCATTCCTGGCCAAAAAAATGTTGAAGAGCCTTCTTGTAGGTTTTTGGATGCCTAGATGACCTGACAATCCATCATGAGCTAGTTCTATAATGGCTGGTCTTACAGACAAGGGATGACAACTTGATGTGTTTCTGACCAGGTGTCTAGTTGTTTCAGTTCAGGAGGTCTGTAGGCACGCATCAGGACTCCTTCCTGATAATAAAAACAAGGCAATTTAGACATATCCTTTGTCTCACTGGCCACATGTCTGATCTTAGCCAAAGTGAGATCCTGTTCCTGAGCATTAATCAAATTCTCCTTTGAAATGATGTCATTATACAAGTTGTCAGTAGAGGCAATCATTGGTGGAGGAGGTGATGAAAGGGCAGGGGACTTGGACTGAGACCTGGTGACTGCACACACTGGGAAGAAGTGAGGGATGTTTCGTCCAGGGTCTTAGTGGGACTTTCTGTTAAGGGAGAATCAAGAACAATTAAGTTTGGAACAGCCAAGTTACCCGCAAGATCATTACCCAGTACAAGATGTACCCCGGTACTGGCAGTTCACCAGGTTTAATGGCTACCTCAACCTCTCCTGAAATGAACGGGCACTGTAAGCTAATATTAGCCAAGGATAGGAGAGCTGTGATTCGAGACCTGTAAGGATCACCTTCTCCCAGTGAAAGCCTGTTTGATGTTAGGGATGACATCTTCCCTTAAGATGGATTGGGCAGCACCTGTATCACGCAGAACCTTGATATTTATTGCCTTGTCTTTACCATCAGTCAGGGACACTTTACCTTGATACATGTACGAGTCATAAAGTTCTAGAGGAGAGTTGACAGGGTTAGCTAGGGCCACTGGTTTCTTGTTCTCAAATGTGTTAGGTCTAGGGGACACAAAAGAAAATTGACGTTGAGAACCCTTGCAATTTGGGTGTCTACATTTCTGGATCGTGTGACCTGGCTTCTTACAGTATGTACACCAGGGGGAATTATATGCATTTGGCGAGAATCCGGTTGGCTTACCACCCGCGCCCCAAAACCTTCCCCAAAGGAGGACCTAACATTAGACAGTGAACCACGACCTCTACTACCCAGGGATCCCATCAACAAAGCAAACGCATCAGCCACTTTAGCGGCAGACATAAGATCACTCTCTCCCGTTCTTCCACATGCCTCAGAATATTAAATGGTAACTTGTTCTTCCATTCTTCCAGGACCATTAGATTGAGCAACTCCGAAAAGGTGGTAATGTTAAGGGCGGCTAACCATTTCTTAAATTGTCTTAGTTTCTCACTAGCGAATTCAACATAGGTGTGAGACTCTGGTTTCACATACTTTCGAAACTGTTGTCTGTATCCATCAGAAGTGATAGAGTAGGCGTCTAGAATGTTACCTTTGATCTCTTCATATTCTACCTCATCACTAAGGCCGTTGTATACCCTATAAGCTTTTCCTACTAGCTTAGGGACAAGGAGAGACACCCACTGATCCTTGGGCCATTTATTCCTATGAGCAATGCTCTCAAAAGCGCGAAATGACCCGTCAACATCAGATTCATCAAAAGGGGGAACTAGCGGAGCAGCTGTAGCAGGATTAAAGCTTGCTAACTGTTTCTTTATATCTATTTCTTCCCTCTAAACTTAGCGTCATTTCGTAGGGCTAACTCCTGAATTTCTAACTCTTTCTCCTGCCTTCTAAGTTGTAACTGAAATTCTCTCTCTTTATCTTTATCTTCTTTTTCTGCCTGTAGTTGCATTTGTTTTCCCTGTAGTTGCATTTGTTTTCATGCATCCGGTATTCTAGTTTAAGCTTCTCAATTTCCCATTGACTTATCCTACTCTTATCCTGTTCTTCCTGGGGACTGTGTATTATAGTCCTCGTAGAGGCTGACATGGGAGTTAACTCTTCTATGGCATTTCCTAGCAACTGACCTTCTTGCACTAGATGTTCAACAACTACATTCTTAATGACCTCTTTAGTCATCTGAGACGTGATGGGAACATCAAAATGTTTAGCGATGGCTTTCCATTGGTCCTTCTTTATATTAGCATATTTAAGTTGTTCCAGAGAAGGGTCGGCACAAAAATCTTCAACGTTAAACTGAGCGGAAGCCATATTAAATAGATGTTAAACCACAACAAAAAAATGATAAGCGAATTACTTAAGTGAGGAACTTGGCAGAGTGATAATAAAGGCAACCTTGGAAATTACCTAGATTATACTTAAGTAAACACTTATGAGTACAATCACTAATGAGGGGTAAACTAGAGAGTTACGGCATTAAGAGGGATCCGGATTACTCTAGTTACGAGACTTGAGAGTGAGGAGCGAATTGTACTGAGACTTGTTATTGATAAGGAGGCGGATTAGTCTGAGAGACTAGTTAAAATGGCCGATTCTAACTAGCGAGAAAAATGATCCGCGAAGTGAGGGCATTGAGGGTTCGCATGAACATATGATGATCCCAACACTTGGATAACACTTATTACACACCTGCCTATGTGCAAAAATAGAGATAAGTGCTATCGGTGAACACGCCTTTCTACCTGGTTTCCTGCTCTACCACTGCTATGCGATACCAATGAAAGTCACGAAGCACGTTTAACCCAAAAGGAGCCACTTGATCGCACAAAGGTAAATTTAAACCACACGCAGAGTAAGTCACAGAAAAAAACACATCAGAGTCACAACACCACAGAAACACAAGCAATCACAGAAAAAAGTCACTGGAAAAATGGAACACTGAACATGGGTTATAATGGTCCTGTCACGGTCGCCAATTGTTACGTTCACCGGTTAAACTGGTAAGATTGGCATCGGAGAGCCGGTGAACAATAACAATAAAAAAAACACTGCAGGTTCAACTGGTGAGGAAATGCAAAGGGGTCACTTTAAAAGCTACTTTAATAACCCATAATGAAATTGACACATATATAACAAGAAACATGAAACACAGATATATAACATGAAACACAGGAAAATGACATACACATATACATATAACACAGTAATAAATACAACAATAAAGAACCCAACTTAATACCTAACAATAATCCTAATCCTATATAGAGGCAATGTGGAAAACACGGACGAGGGAAGTGATACTTATGCGGTGTCGCAGTGGTGAAATGCTGGGTGATGGTTGATCCCACGGCAGAACCAAGAGGCGTTGTGTTCACTGGTTGAGGCTTGGATCTCAACTGCCAATCCAGAAAACCAAGAGCTGGCTCAACACTTTCGGTTGAGTCGAAAGGGGCCGCGTGAATCCAACTTCGGGACAGTAGCGGGGCTTCATGAAACGGTGACGTGGAAGGTTCACGAGACGGTGACGTGGAAGGGGAGGCGGAGAGGTGGCGAACGAGGTAACAAGCGGAGGAGGTGATGGTAGTAATGCATGTTACGGGCGGGCCGTAACATTAACTATTTGTTTTTACTTCTTCAAAATAAGAAAAATTACTTATTCAAGGAAGGTTATTTATTATAGGATTCAACATTATGTAATAGATCAACCTCGCTTTTGTTCTCTGCATAGAGCAATTGACCATTTTCGAAAATAGCAATGATGCCAACAGTGCAGTTTTTAATTTATTCATAACTGTCGTAATCAAATATTTCACGAGTTTATGATGTACTATAGATGTATGCGATCAGGCTGCTGCATTAGCGATCAATGCTCATTTTTTCTACTTTATTAACATTAATTATGATTCTTACAAACTCAAGTATTAAAAACCTTGCTCACATAACATCCTAGGTGTCTTGAGAATAATTACTTGCTGTTACTCTGTATCTCCTCAAACACTCAGTATTCAATAACTAGCGTAATCTTCGTAAATGGAACATATATAATACCAATTTCATGTACAGAACGGTCGCCAAATAAGTGAGAGCCTCTTAATAGGATATTCATGGTAAACAATATTTTTTTTCTCCAGTGTGCTGATTGATTTTTATTATTTTATTCTTGATGAGAGAAACCACACCAGAACATTCATATGGTCATCTCTCTCTCTCTCTCTCTCTCTCTCTCTCTCTCTCTCTCTCTCTCTCTCTCTCTCTCTCTCTCTCTCTCTCTCTCTCTCTCTCTCTCACACACACACACACACACACACACACACACACACACACACACACACACACACACACACACACACACACACACACACACACACACACACACACACACACACACACACACACACACACACACACACACACACACACACACACATACACATACACACGAGGTAGAGACACAAAAGCGGCGTCAGCAACATCATTTTATTCTTTATTGTTATCGGAAAAGAAGATAACACGAAATATTTACAGTATTATTTACACTCACACTGGGAAGAAGAGAGAAAAATGTTAAGCAAATGGCGGCAGCGGCGACGGCGGTGGCGGAATTGGTGGTGGTGGTGATGGTAGTGGCGGTGGTGGTGGTTGAGCCTACAGTGACAATGGCAATGGCGGTGATGACGATGGTGGTGATAAGGGAAAGGAAGATATAGAAGGACTCGCTGAATTTGGTTTTATTTCCTAAAGGAAGAACGATTATAGTATATTTATGCACTTTTTTCCTTTTCTTTTTTTATAGTGAAAACATTATGGTATGTTTGTCAACTTCTATTCTTATTCTATCACATGGTTATGCTTAGTGAATATGGTAAGAGAGAGAGAGAGAGAGAGAGAGAGAGAGAGAGAGAGAGAGAGAGAGATGGGGGGATGACATTTGTGAATTAAACTTACTGACTCTATCAAACATTATGCAGCTACACTATCGCTGTCTCGAAGATGAAGATGGGTGGCACTGAGGTCGTGGTGGGTGTGGTGGGCGTGGCGGAAGTGGCGGGTGTGAGCGGTTCGTTTAATTTAATTAATGGCTGCTTGCGTGAACTGAAAATGTAGATGTGCGGTGTTACGGACGGGGTGACTGGTTCATTTAGTGTTAGGGGCTTGGTGATGGATGGTTGGTAAAGTGACGTGATATCAACAGCTGGGATTTTCTTGCGTTAACCATCTCTTGTTCCGGCATCACTGTAAGACATGTAGGTGCGTGTTCTCACCTATGGCATGGCCTCGCCTTGACTAAAATTACGAAGCAATACCACAAGTTGTTCTGGTTTTGAAGTGTGTTTTCATGGTTCTCTTGATTGATTACGATGGATTGTGTGCCTGTATTGATTAGCGTCCTCGAGCATCTGGTTGATACCGTTTCTCTGGCGTTTTACCTTGACTAATTTTGCCAGATTATAGTGCAAATTGTTCCAGTTTTCACGATTGTTTTCATGGTTCGAATTAAAGTGTAAGATTAATTCTATACCAACATCTATTAACATTCATGAGACCTCGACTTCTATCGTCTCTGTGGCCTTTGACAATACTCCTGATGAGGGAACAAAGCGTTTCAGAATAAGAGCTTTTGTATCAAACTCCAGCAAACTCATATTAAGATGTATTTTTCAGTATGGCTTTAATCCTGTGCTTGATTACCTAGGTTTGCTTGCCTAACAAACCCCCTTTTATTCTGACTTCGCTAAGATCCTTTGTTTAATTACAGCTCTTAAGCATGACGCTGTAATCCTTTTTAAATCATCTCCCAGTTTTGAGCGTTACTCGATGCGTACCTGAAATTTTACCTCCTTAATTCTTGTTTCCCGTAAGTACTGGCAATTATTTCTGACTCCGATAGGAAGGAATAAAGTGACTTTTTCTCTGTTAGTTATTACACATGTCAGAACTGAGTTTTATCAATTCACTTATTTCTGTTGTTATTTATTTACTTATCTTTTTTTTTATTTCGAACGACGAAGATTTTCTGCAGATATTGACGCGGTATTAACTGCTTCACTATTAAGGCTTCTTCTACTGCATGTTTGAATTACGTACAATTTTAAAAACCATTGCCATGAAAAACAAAAAGTCAAGGAGTCCTCGAGTAATTAAAATCATTTAGATGAGAGTAGCTTTATTCTAGTTCTAGGATTACTCGTAGTGGAAAACGCCATACTGCCTTGGGGGGCTGGGTGGCAGGTTAAGGCCTCTCATGTTCGGGGGTCCGGTCTATCCGGCCCGAGTTCGAATCCTTGCCAAACCTAGTTGCCCGGTGGGAGATGTAGCGTTCTCCCGTTAACCTTAGCGGTGCCATATGACCTAAGCTATTGCGGCACCTAATGGAATATTTTCCATTTTCCATACTGTTTTTAGTGACCACTAACTTTAGGTTTTTATGGTGGTAAAAATAAAGAAAAGGTTCCTCTGTGCCACGAGTAAACATTTCAATTGAGGCGACGGAGGCAGATAATGGACTCATGAATGCAAGGCTTGTGAGAAAGTTTTGCAAGTAGTACGTATAGAAATTCAAGTCGCACGCTTTGTTGAGAGAGAGAGAGAGAGAGAGAGAGAGAGAGAGGTACAACCCGTTGCACTGGACACAAACAAATCTGTCACATCGTAAAGGTGAAGGGTGAGGTGCGGGGCATTCAATGTTCACGATGAGGCGGGCTGAGCTAGGCAGGGTCCTAAAGCATTGGGAAGGAGTGGAGGGTTACAGGCCAACGAACGTGGATTATAAACGACTGACACGCTTTGTACACTGACTCGTCCCTGCGTGTTGAGGTCCCGGGCGTGTTAAGATCCCCTGAGACTGACTCTGGGCGGGCACACAACTCATGCTTTAATGCGCCGCTCTTGGGGGACTCTCGGCAATTAGACTGTCCTGACGGTGTGTGTATGAACGTAAGCACAGAAGGAATATTTAAAGAATCAAACACTTCCCTGATGTCCGAGCATCGACTAGTACAGTATAAAATTCATTCGCTCACCTATTAACAAAATAAAATAAAAATGAAACTTAACTTCGACTAGATTACAAGACTAGAGTATTTTCATTGGTAACTTTGACGTTAACATAATCCACCTCTCACATCGCCGTCCGGGTCGGAAAGACGGGAGAGAAATTGACTGACTAGTGTAGTATCTTTAAAGTTTCCACTTAAATACAAAACAAAACAAGTGCAATAGAAGCTATGAAAGTGACTAGAATGACTTTGGCAGAGAGAGAGAGAGAGAGAGAGAGAGAGAGAGAGAGATCCATTAGACGTTTTGAATATCTTTTCGGTGTATCTCAAGTAGGTAAAAATTCCTTAACACGACATGAGTTCCTTAACATGCATGCTGCAGGATCGGGAGAGGGAGTACTTCACGTCACTGGTGGGTGAGAGATGGTCCACCCCGACCCCCTCGCTGTCATCTTGCGGGCGGGAACAGAGGGAAAGTAGACTAGAGGAGGCAGACAGCTAAGCGGACCTAGTGGGCGGGCTGCGGGTGGGAGCGGGAACCATGGGCGTGACGTAGGTCAGCAGAGACGCCCACAATGTCGATTTCGTCCTCGTACTCCGAGTGGGAAAGGTCACTGTCCCGTGGGAGTGTTGTGGCTGGAGAGGCGGCTGTGTGGAGAGAGCGAGAAAGTAGGACGTGTGTGTGTGTGTGTGTGTGTGTGTGTGTGTGTGTGTGTGTGTGTGTGTGGTGATACAAGAATGTTAAACTCAATATAAAAAAAACAACGGAGTGAAAACGGAGTAATAGAGTAATGAACCTGCGATGAATGAGAGGAAGCAAGGCAGTGTGAGGATCAGACGTCACCAGAGAACAAAAAGAATGTAACATGAAATAAAAAATATGAACAAAACAGAAGCAGCAAAGAAAGAGTAAAAAGAATAAAAAGAATGAATATAAAAACAGTCTACAGAGAGAAAGAACAACAAAAAGAATAAAAAGAAGAGATAAAGAAACTTGAACAAATATACACGAGGAACATCAAGAACAACAACATGTTCACCAATACACACCTGCATCAAGAGGGGAGCAGGGGCCTTGGTGATCCATGTGACTCGACCCTCCCACCAGGTGACTCGCTCTTCCGTCCCTGTCCCCTGCGCCGCCACCTAGACTACTGGACGTGGAAGAGGAGGAGGAAGAGGAGGAGGAGGAGTTGGTGGAGTTGCCAGTGGAGGTGCTAGAGGAGGCGGCGGCGCTGGTGGTGGTGGAGGTTTTGTCATCCGTGTGTTTTCTGAGCTGCTTCTTGTGCTTCATACGCCGATTCTGGAACCAAGTCTTGACCTAGAAGTAGAAGAGACGGAAGGATGCCAGTGAGATCGAGGCGAACGAGGGAGGATACGAGCAAGAGATGTACGATGAGAGAGAAGGATGAGGATGGATGATAGAGGAGAAGGAAGATGATGGGAGGTAAACGAACAGGCAGGCAGAGATACAGTCAAGTAGATAACAGTGAAAACGGCACAGAGGAAATGGAACGAAACTTAAATGTAATGTTAATGATAGAGAAAAATAAAAAAACGGAAGATGTAATTGCGGAAAAGAAAGGAAAAGGGGAATAGGAGGCAGAAGGCTAATGAAAATAGAATATAGTAAATAAAACGAAACGTAGACATAATGGTAAATATAAAGGAATTTGATTAAAAAAACGATAGATATAAGTGCGTGAAAGGAAAGGGAAAAGAGAAGAAGAGGAGACATAGAACAATGAAAATACTAGAAAGCAAATGGAACAAAAACGTAAATGAAATAAGAATAGTGCAAACAAATAAAGAAAAATGAGGAAGTAAACGATAGATATGACTTCGGAAAAAAAATAAACAGTGAAATGAAAAGGACGCAACGAAAATAGTAAAAAAAAAAAAGAATTATGATGCTAAAAACAAAGGAAAATTATAAAAAAATCATTTAAACAAGAAAAAAAGAACAAGAACAAAAACAAGAACAGGAAGAAGAACAACAACAACAACAACAACAACAACAACAACAACAACAACAAGAGGAGAAAAAGAAGAGATGGAGACAAAGGAGAAAATGCGGGGCAGGGTAGCCCATAACATAAAATAAAACTATAACCTTCATCTTCAATTAAGGAACCATCACACTAATAACACCTCACACCAGGGACGCAATGATGGACAGACAACCACTACTATGGACAGGAGTGGCGCGATTGAAAGGTTATGGATTGGTTGGGTTGCGGCGCTGTGTGGGTGATCATCTGACCCCCACCTGTCTGTTCCCCTCAAACCACCACCACCGCCACTACCACCACTACTACCTGTCCCCTCAAACGAGATCAACACCACCCTATCATAGAGGGGAGCGCCGGCAGGAAGCCGGAATTAGATGGGGAAGCAAGAAGGGGAGAGAGGTAGTGAGAAGGGATTGATAGTGACGGGGTGAGGAATAGTTTACGATGAGAGAAAAGGATGAGGATGGATCACTTAGAGAAGGAGGAAGATGAGGAGAGGCAGCAAAGCACAGGAGACTGATAACCAAACACATTATTATTATTGCAATTATTATTATTATCATTATTATTATTATTATTATTATTATTATTATTATTATTATTATTATTATTATTATTATTATCATTATTTTTATCATTATTACTATCATTACTATTATCAATATCAATATTATCATTTTATATATTACTAATACTGTTACTACTTTTATTATCATAATTGCTTTTTTATTATTATTATTATTATTATTATTATTATTATTATTATTATTATTATTATTATTATTATTATTATTATTATTATTATTATTATTATTATTATTATTATTATTATTATTATTATTATTATTATTATTATTATTATTATTATTATTATTATTATTATTATTATTATTATTATTATTATTATTATTATTATTATTATTATTATTATTATTATTATTATTATTATTATTATTATTATTATTATTATTATTATTATTATTATTATTATTATTATTATTATTATTATTATTATTATTATCATTATTATCATTGTTATCATTATTATCACTATTATTATTATTGTTATTATTATTATCATTATTATTATTATTATTATTATTATTATTATTATTATTATTATTATTATTATTATCATTATTATTATTATTATTGTTATTATTATCATTATTATTACAATCATCATCATTATCATCGACATTATCATTATTATCATTACATCACTTCGTGTGGTTGTGATGCAAAAGGCCGTCACTAAACATCATCATTATCTGCCTATTTTTCTCATCGCCGAGAACCTGAAAATAACTCGCAACGTATCCAACAACCCGAACTTTGATGGTGTGTGATGCAGGTAAATGGAGCGCTGTGAAGGGAGGGATGACGCGCCGCTTGAAGTCACTGAACGCAAACAGATTGTGAGTCACAGGTTAATGAAAGAAAACGTCACAAGTTATAAAAATATGATAATAATGGACAAATAGATGAAAATAATAAATGAAAGATAACGAATAACAGGGAGTGGGGAACAGCTCACCTGAGTCTCTGACAGGTTGAGAGAGGTTGCTAACTCGACTCGTTCCGGTGTGGATAGGTACCGCTGCGCCGCGAACCGCTTCTCCAGGCCGCCCAGCTGGTGATCGCTGAAAACTGTGCGAGCCTTCCTCCGGCGGCAAGCCTTTAGTGCCCCCTCGCCGCCACCAAACAGACCGCCGAAACTCAGTCCTGCAGAAGGAGAAGAAGCACGGGATAACGCAGGGGAATAAAAGGTTTTAACTTTCCTTTCCACCCTCTTCCTTCACCTGCCCTTCCCCTCGTCTCACATTCATGCCCACATCTCACCTGCGCCAGGGAACAGGAAGTGGGTCTCGGGTTTGTGAAGGTATGGGTGGGGGTGGAGATACGCGGCGGCGGCAGCAGCAGCGGCCGCGGCGGTAGATGGTAGGACACCAGCGGCGGCGGCTGCGGCGGCTGCGTAGGATTCGCTGAAGGACGCGCGAACCATTGAAGAGCTCACAGAAGTCAGGTCTCGCGATGTCTGGTCAGGAAAGGTCAACTTGCATTAACCTCAACTTTTTGGTGTTCATATTTTTATTGCATTAAACTAATGAGTTATTTCCACTAAAGAAACTAGTGTGTGTGTGTGTGTGTGTGTGTGTGTGTGTGTGTGTGTGTGTGTGTGTGTGTGTGTGAGTGCGCGAGTGTGTGTTCTTACCACAGGGTATAGCTGGGGGTTGAGTCTCATCCATGGACTGTCTTCACTGCTGCCCTCTTCACCGCCTCCCTCTACTCTGCTACACACTCGCTGTAAAGATGAAGAAGGAACATGACATTGAGCTCTCTCTCTCTCTCTCTCTCTCTCTCTCTCTCTCTCTCTCTCTCTCTCATATTTCAACATCAAATGACACAATAATTAACAGTCCTAAACTTAATAACACACGCGCACACACACACACGAAATTATCAAAAGAGGAAAGATAATAAGGCAGCGGCTTCGTTTTCTTTTTGCGTTAAGAGAGAATGGTGGGTGGGGTTGACCACTTGACAAGAGAGGGGAGACGACGCTATCTCCACTCCCACGGCTTTTTCCTCCGCCTCCTCCTCCGTCTCTTCCTCTTCCTCCTCCAAGTCATCGTCCTCCTTTTCCTCTTTTTATTCTTCAAACCCCCAGTAATTACGTAGACGTCAATTAACCTCGGATTATTCGTCAGTATTGTTCTGGAGGGGAGGGGGGGTTGAGTGTTTAGGGGAAGGAGGATGGGAGAGCGTGGGAGCTGTCTATTGGTCCATCCCTCAACTTAAGTCTTCCACCTCTTCCTCCTCCTTGTTTTCTGTTTTTCAATGTTCATATTTTTAAGGATTGTAGGATCTTATTTGATGTTTTCGTTTCAACAGGCTCCAGTGAAAGTCCTTGACTCTTTCAGTGGTGTTTTCATGAGTGTTTTGATAGGTCAGCAACGTTACCAATGGAGACAACACACATGAGAACAGGAATAATCGTCTCTGCAGCCTTTGAGAATACCCGTGATGAGAGCAAACCGTTTAAGGACATTACTTATTTTTGTCGCCTTTGTTATGCTCTAGCTTCGTTGCTGCTGTTGCAAAAATACGATCTCGATGGCATTATAATCGTTACGCCCATGAATTACTTGTAGCACTGGCTGTCTGTGAGTCTGCATGGGTCTTAACAAAAATAAAAATCAATGACAAACATGATTTAATTATGTCCCTGAACGCGCGCGCGCTCGTGTGTGTGTGTGTGTGTGTGTGTGTGTGTGTGTGTGTGTGTGTGTGTGTGTGTGTGTGTGTGTGTGTGTGTGTGTGTGTGTGTGTGTGTGTGTGTGTGTGTGTGTGTGTGTGTGTGTGTGTGTGTGAGAGAGAGAGAGAGAGATAGTGTGTTTTAAGTAATTTTTTATATTATTCTAATAACGTTATCGAAAGAGAGAGAGAGAGAGAGAGAGAGAGAGAGAGAGAGAGAGAGAGAGAGAGAGACACACACACACACACACACACACACACACACACACAGACACACACACACACACAAGCGCGCACGTGGGCCCACTAGGACGTGACAACAAAAACAGGACGCACCGACGTCACCTATTTAAGACCCAAACACGTATTGAAAGAGACAGTGGAGAGGGAGGGAGAGGGTGACGAGGAGAGGGCACGGAGAGAAAGAGGGTAAGGGGAGAGCGTGCGAGGGGAGAGGGGAGAGAGAGAGAGAGAGAGAGAGAGAGAGAGAGAGAGATGAGACCCTGGGGAGGCAACCTGAGCCCAAATCAATGCCTGGGAGGGGCCCTTGGGGTGTCCTGGTCGGAGAGGGCCGCGCCTCGCCACCTAATTGACAGCGTAACGATTAGCATCTCCGTGTTTACTCTGGTAATTAACAAGGCGTTTGGTCCGGGTAATTATGAGGCCGAGTAGCGCATCTCATGTCTCATTAGGGAGTGAGACGAGGGGGTGGTAGAGCAGAGGGAGAGAAGGAGGAGTAGGTAGGAAGGCTGAAGGAAATGTTTTTTTTTTTTTTCATGATTTGTTTGGAGTGCTAAGTGATGATGATATGTGGAAAGTATAACATGAGTTAGTGAACTGTCTTATAACTTTCAGTCTTTATTTTATCATTACTGCTGCTACTATTTCTGCTACTACTACTACTACTACTACTACTACTACTACTACTACTACTACTACTACTACTACTACTACTACTACTACTACTACTACTACTACTGCTGCTGCCACTGCTGATACTACTACTGCTACTATAATTACTACTAATAATACTAATCAAATGATTTGTGAAGAGAACGATGGTTTTACATGCGTGTTGCTTTTCATTTTTTTTTTTTTTTATGTTGTAACTTGGTATAATTTACCTCCTTAATTTTCTTTTATATCTTTAACTTTCTTCTCTCATGTTGTTTCAATCTCTTCTACTGTTACGTTTCACTTTTCCTCCCTCCTCAGTCACTTCATAACTTCATCCTACACAAGTCTAAAGAAAGTGTGTATTAAAACCGATAGGTAACCCAAGAACACACACATTTTGAATCACTCTGGTACATTTCTATAAAAGAGTAAGTAAAAATATCATTCGACTTTAACATTCTATCAAGAGTCTATATCCTTGACTACTATTTGGTACATCTATCCTTAATAACAAACCACTCTGAGACATCTTTACTTGTTCATTAAACTGAGTAGAAATATAAAAAAAATATGCTTTTTATTCATACATAACCTCTAGTGTTATTAATTCGTATGGAAGAGTTAAAAGTAATAGATGATCTGTGTTTTTATCTGTGACATCTTTCAGGCGAAACAGAAAATTTTTATGAATGATCCTAACCCACGTAAGTTTAAAGTCAATACACCCATGTTTAAAAACCTCTCTCTTTCTTACCACACACACACACACACACACACACACACACACACACACACACACCACTTCTCTACCTAGTGATGAGAAGTTCCTGTGAAATCTCTCCCACCGTCCAATTAACATGAACCAGATTTAAAGAGAGATATTATAGTTCACACACGTGGAGATAATAGTCTAATGATAGTAAATAGTGCCCTATCTCCTCCCCTCCTCCTCTCTTTTTCTCTCTTTCTCTCCTTCCTCTCTCCAGTTCGCCTTCTCTCTCTCTCTATCTTCTCCCTCCCTCTTCTTCCTCCCCTCCCTTCGCCCCTTGTATAATAGAGAGGGCGGTAGGTGTCAGGTTACTCTGGGAACTCTCTCTCTCTCTCTCTCTCTCTCTCTCTCTCTCTCTCTCTCTCTCTCTCTTATCAACCATTTTCTCAGTTTGTCTATTTATCTCTCATTAATTTTCCCTCTTCTCTCCTCTCTTCTTACTTGTCTCGCTCCTTCTACTTTTCATCTTCTTTATCCAGCTTTTCCTTCTCCTTCTCCTCCTCCTCCTCCTCCTTATCGTCATCACCATCCTCATCTTCCTCTTCCTCTTCTTCCTCTTTTCATGCTTCGTCCTCTTTCTCTCCGTTCTCTTTCTCCTCCTCTTTGTTGTTGTTGTTGTTGTTGTTGTTGTTGCTGCTGCTCATGTTTTTGTTCTTTTTTTCATCTTCTTCCTCTTTCTTTTCTTTCTCTTCTTTGTCCTTTGTCGATGCTTCTTTTCCGTATGTTATGGGCTCGCGTTTCCTTTTATCAGTGAACACCGTATATTTTCCTTTATTTTCGTTTCATCATTTTCTATTTGAGCCTCATTTGTGGGCTGTCTATTGATTCATTCATTCATTTCGTTCCTTATTAGTTCTAATCCCGCGTTTTCTTGATGCTATAGGTTTTTCAATGCGACCTTGAAATTGTTGATAATCACAATTTGGTCTAGAAGTTCTGGATCAAAGAAAAACAAGGTGCTTCGATAAATGTACGCAGTTTGAAGTTTCTGTATCTCTGCAACCACGGCCCGGCCATTAATAAAACACTAAGCGTTTAAAGAGACAGGGAATTAAGAGTCAAATATCTCTTTTTAAAGGGAACGAGTCTCATTCATGGTTGGTGGGTTCATGGTTGCAGAAACAGTAACACTTTCATATTGAGTGCTGGCATTTTCAGTTCAGGTTCATCTTTTTTTGAAACACTAAGGAGCACAAAGAAAAAATACTGGCACACGTGTTGACTTTTTATAAGAACGTTTGTGATGTGCTGAGTGAGTAAATAAAGAAGTAAATGGATATAAGACCTCGCGAGATCTGTAAATCGAGGAATTCTTAAATATCTTTCCTAAATCATAACTCCAGACACCACAACCTGGATGTCTTCATTCCGGAAATATTTCATCGCCTCACAAAGAGCGACTTATTAAAACTTGCCATTATGACGCACTAGTGTGAGGATTGTAAATATGAGTTACTTTATAAATATCACTGTTCAAAAAAGTCATAACGTCGAAGTGCAGTGTGGTATTAGTATTAGTAATAGCATTAGTATTGGTAGTAGTTGTAAGAGTAGAAGTAGGAGTAGTAGTAGTAATAATAGTAGTAGCAGTATTAGTATTAGTATTAGTAGTAGTATTAATAGTATACCAGTCCTTTTGATCCTATTCTTTATGGATTGCCATATTCAGTGGACCTTTTTATCTATCCATTTTTCTTAGACATTGGTCAGTCCATCTCTAGCAGTAGTAGTAGAAGTAGTAGCAGTAGTAGTAGTAGTAGTAGTAGTAGTAGTAGTAGTAGTAGTAGTAGTAGTAGTAGTAGTAGTAGTGGAAGTAGTAGTAGCAGTGGTAATAGTAGTAGTAGTAGTAGTAGTAGTAGCAGCAGCAACAGCAGCCTAACACAGCACAAAAAGCAAAACTTTCTGCTAAGCGTTTTCACGTACGAACGGCTAGAAGCATCTCGTTGAGAATAGGAGAGTGGCTGCTCGGAGAGAGGACACGGCAGGAGATAAAGGAAGGAGGCAGCGAGAGAATGAAGGGAGAAGAGCCAGGGATCAGCGAGTCGGGAGTAGTGACGGGGGGAGGTGAGGGAGGGGAAAGGGGAGGGCTGCTGATGCTCTCTGACGCGGGAAATTATCTGTATTGAGGCGCTTAATGACAGAGATGAAGCCAGCCTCTCTCTCTCTCTCTCTCTCTCTCTCTCTCTCTCTCTCTCTCTCTCTCTCTCTCTCTCTCACGCCCATTCCCCGCCCTCCATCAGCGCCCGATTGTGCAGCCATTAAGGACCCCACACCCGCACCCCAACAGGCGGGCGTGTGTCAAAGGCTTGTTTACATGTGTTTGACCCGCGCTGGAGGGCTTTATGGGAACCCGGCAAGGAGGGGAAGGAAGGGGCGACAGGAGGGAGGAAGGAGGAAAGGAATAAAGGTGAGGAGAAGGGCACATCATCGTCTGTATATGCTGTACTGACGTCATGTCTCTTTTATCGTCTCTTTCTTTCTTCCTTCTTTCTACCTTGCAGTGATTGACATTGTTTTTTTTCTTTTTTTCTTACTTTTCTCCTTTTCTTCCTCTCTTTCGCCATCAATTTGAGTGTCATTCAACATTATAAATTCTTCTGCTGTTCTATATTTGTTTATCTATTAGTCCATCTCTCTCTCTCTCTCTCTCTCTCTCTCTCTCTCTCTCTCTCTCTCTCTCTCACTTCTTGATACACTTTACTCGCTCGCTCACTCGTTAATTCAATCATTAATACATTCATTTACATGCCCGCTCACACACTCTCGCTAACTCACTCCCTTCATCATATTCCCTCTTACCCTCCATCACCTATTTGCTCGCTCCCTTCCGCTTTCCCGCCCCACTCTTTCTTTCCATCTTCCTTCCCTGTCTTTCCCTCCATCTATTAAACCGATTCTCTCTCTCTCTCTCTCTCTCTCTCTCTCTCTCTCTCTCTCTCTCTCTCTCTAGCCTTACCTCCCTTCTTCCTTCCCTCCATCAGACCCGCCCGCCCTCCTCACTCAAATCAAATTTTGCGTCAAGCCTGAACAAAAATTTGGTTAGAAGTTAATTGAGTGTAACACGGACGGGGCCACTCAGTGTGTGTGTATGTGTGTGTGTGCGTGTGTGTGTGTGTGTGTGTGTGTGTGTGTGTTTCACTGTTTGATCTGTTGCAGTCTCTGACGAGACAGCCAGACGTTACCCTACGGAACAAGCTCAGAGCTCATTATTTCCGATCTTCGGATAGGCCTGAGACCAGGCACACACCACACACCGGGACAACAAGGTCACAACTCCTCGATTTACATCCCGTACCTACTCACTGCTAGGTGAACAGGGGCTACACGCGAAAGGAGACACACCCAAATATCTCCACCCGGCCGGGGAATCGAACCCCGGTCCTCTGGCTTGTGAAGCCAGCGCTCTAACCACTGAACTACAGGGCGTGTATGTGTGTGTGTGTGTGTGTGTGTGTGTGTGTGTGTGTGTGTGTGTGTGTGTGTGTGTGTGTGTGTGTGTGTGTGTGTGTGTGTGTGTGTGTGTGTGTGTGTGTGTGTGTGTGTGTGTGTGTGTGTGTGTGTGTGTGTGTGTGTGTGTGTGTGTGTGTGTGTGTGTGTGTGTATATCTCTTACTGAAAATATTCTCCTCTCTCTCTCTCTCTCTCTCTCTCTCTCTCTCTCTCTCTCTCTCTCTCTCTCTCTCTCTCTCAGGTGTCAGGTGTTAGGCGAGCACTGTGACACCTGACCGGAAATGGGCACAGTAGCACCTCAAGGACCATCTTTGTATGTTTAGTGTCTGGAGCAGCGTTCCCTCTTTCCCTCCCTCCCCTCCTCTGCTCTCCTCTCCTCTTAATGCTGGCAGGAAAGTCGAGGAGGGCTGGATAAGTCTTCCTATTTTCAGTTGTCTTAAGAAGATTTTGCCTTGTACTGCTTCCTTAATTTCTTCAATCATATATTTGTGAGTTTTTTTTTTTTTTTTCTTTATGAACAAGAATGCTATTTTATCTTATTTTTACTTTGGTGTCTATCTTTTTTTTTTTTTTTTTGCTTCTCTTCTGCATTATTTCCACCGGATTGCTAAGTAGGTTTCATTCTCTCTTACTCCAAACTCTATAGCAGAGTCGTCCTTACGAAAAAGTGTATTAAATGTTTGTTTTTTCTCTATAAACGGGAATGTTATCAATCGTTTTATATTATATTCTCCTTTTCCTGTTTTCTCTTTCTAATACTTTGGACTGGATTATCAAATAGGTTTCTTCCACTTTCACTTAAGTCTGTATAGTGTATATAGAGGAACTGACTATATAAAAAGTCCATAAGTGACGCAGTTTTTTTTAAACAAGCCGGGCTATTTAAATTTCTTGTTTTGAGATGTGGGAAATCGGCTCGTGGTTCCTTTTGTCCCTCAAAAGAAAGTAATCTATTAAGAAACAACATAGGTGAGCGGTTTCGGAGACGCTACATAGGAACGAAGTAGATTATGAAGTTCTGCAGTTTTTAACACCTGAGCTATTTTAGTTTATTGCTCTGAAATATGGAAGGTCGGCTCGTGGTCTCACAGAAAGTGTTGAAAGACAGGCAACATAAGTCTTAGGAGTTGCAGCATAGTGAAGTTGAGGCAGACAAACAGAAAACTCGCCACCTCTTCACTTTTCCTGTATGAATTTATTTCCCACGTCCCTCGAAAGAAATCAGTTAAGAAACATTGAATATGAGTGGTTAAAGATACGCAGCATAGTAAAAATAAGGAAAACTGAAGCCACAACACGTCACCGCCTTGACACGCAGGCAAGACTCCGTTGTTTCTTCGCCTCGCCGCCTACCGGGGAAGAATGGCCGACTGATACACTTCCGCGTCACCAGCATCGCCGCCACCAGCTCCTCGGCGGCGGTGCGACAGCGACAGCCAATCACGGGCCGGGATGATCCGCTTAGGACGGTTCCGGCGCATTTACCAAACAAAAGCGAAACGTGATGCGCGCCCCTTCATTACCAGGGCGAGCGAGTGACGGGAGGCGGGACGGGCGTGGGCCTTGTGGTGGAACGGCGCAGGGGCGAGGGCGGCGTGAAGCGACCATCTCCCTCCGCCTCGCTACATTTTAATAAGAGCGGCCGAGAGGAGGTAATAAAGCAGTAAGCCGACTTGATGAGAGGGATTCCGTTACGGTATAATTAGACTAAGCATAACAGGGAATTAAACGTTGCTTAATTTTGGCCGGCTTCTTGTTCCTCTTGTCTCTCTTCCTCTTCCCTCCCCATCCCTTTCCTTCCCTCTCTGTATTGTCTTTCCCTTACCTCTCACTTCCTTCTCTCAATTACCTTTCCCTTATCCCCTTATGTTATCCCTCCCTCTTACTCATTCTCTCGCTCCTCTTCTCCCTTGTTTTGTTTTATTCCCTCACCTCACACTCCCTTTTTCTATGTTACCTTTCTCCTCCGCTCCTCCTCCCTTTTCATTGTTCCCTGCCTCTCCCATAACTCTTATTTCCTTTCTCTCTCTCTCTCTCCGATACTTTTTTTTTTTTCCATTCTCCTTTTCTTGTCTTACCTTTCCTTTTAACAGACATGGTTCGGTTTGCTATTATTTCTTATTTTCCTCCTTTCCCTTCAATCCCTTTTCATTATCCTATTTATACTTTCTTTCGTATCTTTCGTTTTCTCTTCGTCTATTTTCTTGTCCTTGTTCTCAGTCCTTTTATCTATCTCCCATTTGCTTTTTAGTCTCTCATCATCTTCCTCTTTTGATCCCTTCACTATACATCGATGAAGGCCACGGAAAAAAAAAAAATCCTCAATTATCTCTCTTTGTTTCATGTGGTTCTTGATAGACGGAGAGAGGGAAGAAAAGACGGCAGCTGGAAAGGAGTCAGTGAAGGAGACAAGAGGGAGAGGAGAGGAAGGACGTTAGAAGGGAGAAGGGAGGAAGGCAAGAGAGAAAGATGCATTTGTCGCTTGTTTTTTTTCTTCTTTAAATGCACTATCTCTCTCTCTCTCTCTCTCTCTCTCTCTCTCTCTCTCTCTCTCTCTCTCTCTCTCTCTCTCTCTCTCTCTCTCTCTCTCTCTCTCTCTCTCTCTCTCTCTCTCTCTCTCTCTCTCTCTCTCTCTCATCTCAACATTGCTCTCTCTCTAACACAGTGCAGTTCTTCAAGTTAACACTTATGTCACTCACTAAAACTTCATTCTTCCTTTTCTTTTATATTTCTTGTGTTAAAATGTATGACAAACCGTACCTCCTCCACATCTTGGGAATATACGTTTCCTTATTCCAAGCACAATCCACTATTTAGCTCCGTAAGTGAGTTGTAAAAGACACTGATAACAACTGAGTTACCTTTGAAAACCAAATCCCCTCAAACCATTGTGATTTTGAAAGGAAGAAGCAAACAAACAAAGAAGGAGGGATAGAAAAACACCAGAGTATATGTATGAAAGGAAAAAATATTACTCTTTACACGATTTCACGATTTTTTTTTTTTTTTTTACGACGCATGCATAACTTATTTTTGGACATCACAGGGGAGGGAATTATACCAACACAATGATAAAGTCATCATAATATATGTATGACATGAACAAATCAGATATTTTTTCCTCGACATTTGCACAAAAGCTAGTAATTGTATATTCTAAAATGTTTCCATACTTGATAGTCATTGCTTACACCAGGCTGTAGTAAAAGTTATAGCATGTCTGTGAGCGCTTTTCCATCATTCTAGTGGTAGTTTGAAATAAATGCGTCGCCACCAGTTTGAGAAAAATTTTACATATCTTGGGGACACAACGAATCAGATTTGTAACCTTTGAAAGAACAAAGATTCTCAAAATACCGATAGAATTTCTTTAATTTTCGTTAGTATCACATTTACTTTTAAAGCCGCGTTCTCAAAGTCTCTCCTCCCATGCAATAACATGAAGTGCACGAGACGTCATAGACAACGGGCTGGTCTCTGCGGCTCTCCATGTGGTAATGGGAGGTGAGGAAAATCAACACTAGGTGTAGTATGTGAATTACTATAAAAAAAGATACGGATAAAAAACAGCCACTTGAATATTTTTCCTGTCAGTTTGATGAGATACAGCGGCTCCTGTGTGCCAGTGCGTGGTTTTCGGAAATGCAACGAGCACTGGTTTGGCAGAGAGGCGGTGGTGGTGGTGGGCGAGGCGGATGTTTGTGACGC
>NC_059292.1:12531189-12541189 GCF_017591435.1 Portunus trituberculatus | reverse complement strand
TCTCTATCTCTATATATCTCTCTCTATATATATATATATATATATATATATATATATATATATATATATATATATATATATATATATATATATATATATATATATATATATATATATATATATATATATATATATATATATATATATATATATATATATATATATATATATATATATATATATATATATATATATATATATATATATATATATATATATATATACTAAAACTTATCCAATTTATCCTCTTTGCAGTAGAACCAATACTCGAAGTATGTGGCAAACTCTGGTAAACTAGATTAATTGATAACTGCATAGTTTATTCCTCTGTAAGTAAAGCTCAAACTTTCAAATTCAAGACTCTCTTTAGCAACAAATGTTAGCACCAGAGTATGGAATCCCCGCGATAACTGGATAAATATTACCGAGAAGTAGCTTTTTACTAGTTAGTGGCGGCTCCATCAGGTCTGCTCCCGTCCGACGCCGCCGCTTCGCCGCCGTTGCCAAGTACGGGGGATCTGAAGGCTTTTAGTGGGATTGAATTACGTGTTGCCGATGCTCACTCGCAGGTGTTTCGGATGATGGCATTGTTTAGCTCAGTGAAACATGTGTCCTGTGATGTGCCTTTTATACGTCATTAGGGAAGAGATGCTCCTGGATTACCTTTTCGAATTGTTTCGTTATTTTCATCTTGGATTGTATCTGTTATCAGGGAAATGGGTGTAGATTTACTGTTCCCAGATGCGCGTGACGCTGCACGGCACCAGGTGGTCTTCGATTTTTTTGTTTTAGTTAAACTTTTTATTTATATATCTATTTTTTACTATGACTGTTGCCGAGACATGTTTTCAAAATAATGGAGTGAGGTTAAATAAGGATGTCATCAAATAAAGAAGAAAAAAAACACCTTAGCTCTAATACGTTAGATTTATGATGATAATAATAGTAATGGTGATAATGATGCTAATAATGATAATAGTAATAATAATAATAATAATAAAATAAAAATAATAATAATAATAATAATAATAATAATAATAATAATAATAATAATAATAACGACGTTAACAATAATAATAATAATAATAATAATAATGATAATAATAATAATAATAATAGTAATAATAATAATGATAATAATAATAATGATGATACTACTACTAATACTAATAATAATGCTAGTAATGATAATAAGAAAATATTATCATTATTGTTATATCAATGATAACAAACAAACAACCTCACACACACACACACACACACACACACACACACACACACACACACACAGGGGACATGCCATTCTTTGTGGGACGGGGGAAGGACCCTCGGGGTATTATTACACTGAGCCTGAGATCGACCTTCTGATAACCGGATCGTGGAGGGGAGGGAGGACAACACCCTTTTATCCGTCACAGTAACCCACTACACCTGTCCAATTACCTGTCGTTTACCTCTATGGCAGGAGGGAGAGGATAAATGTGTGTGTGTGTGTGTGTGTGTGTGTGTGTGTGTGTGTGTGTGTGTGTGTGTGTGTGTGTGTGTGTGTGTGTGTGAGCTTCTGTGATTATATTTGGAATTTTCGCCTCCCGTGGGTCAGGGGGGATGGTGCATAAGGCTTTATTAGCTGGTACGGGTAGGAAGGGGAGGGAACAGGACTGGAGGAGGGGAAGGAAGGGTATGGAGAAGGACAGGAAGGGAAAGGGACAACACCTGGGTAGATTAATAACGTCACCTGCAGCGGGAGGTCCTCAGCGGGTGGTCCTGGTGTAATTCACCTCGGTCGTCTGCTGGTCACCCAGCCAGTCGTTCCCCATTACGGAGCGAGTTCAGAGCTCATAGACCGATCTTCGGGTCGGACTGAAACCACAACACACTCCACACACCGGGAAAGCGAAGCAACAACCCCTCGAGTTACATCCCGTACCTATTTACTGCTAGGTGAACAGGGGCCACACATTAAGAGGCTTGCCCATTTGCCTCGCCGCTTTCCGAGACTCGAACCCGGCCCTCTCGATTGTGAGTCGAGCGTGCTAACCATTACACTACGCAGTGGTGTGTGTGTGTGTGTGTGTGTGTGTGTGTGTGTGTGTGTGTATACTGTAATCTGCAGACATAAATATCTTTTATCCTGATGCTTTTTTCCTTTACATTCTCATTAGATCATACTCCTATCGTTACCTTTTTTCTTGCCTTTTACAGAGCCTAATAAAAATAAATGCTTCCTAATAACAAGTTTCCACATTCAATATTTTTTTTTTGTTATTTACTAGTTATATTCCTTTTTTCTTATTCTTTTACTCCATTTTCTTCTCCTAATCTTCAGCTGAATGATCTGCGTTTTTTTTCTTCGGACTACGACACCGCGATCCACCGACTGGTTTTGCACTGATGACATTTTAAATACCGCCATCACCTTTCCAGGAAAAGGAATTTTTCACGTCAATAATGCACATACACATCAGAAAAGGAAAAAATAAAACTTGTATACCTATGTAATGGAAGGAAGAAGAGGAAGAGAACGACGGCGGCAACAATTGTATAATTTTACACTGTATAATTGGAAAGGAACGCCATGAAGTGAATGATTAAATAGAGAAATAGTCATCGACGATGGAAAAATATACCACACGATGTTGGAGATTCGTAAATGACATCTGTCAGGAAACATGGTAACGAGCAGGCAGTGGAGAAATATAGAGACAGCAGGTATCAGAAAAAAAGAAAGAAAGCGACTCGAAAAATTTTCTTGTCGAAGATCATTCTAAATCTTTACACTGATATTGAATATATGAAATTAATGAAAGGATGAGGACGCTACCTAATTAAGGCTAATAAAGAAGCACAAGAGAGCCAGACACTGCAGTGGGGAGAGTCACACAAGTAAAGTGGCACCTTACCTTAGGCCTGTGGAAGAGAATGTCGTCGATGAGGAAGGAGGTGGTGGAGCGGGAGGGGGAGGCACTCTCCAGCAGGCCCGAGTCTCGCTTTTCCCGCAGCAGCTCCATGCCTGCTGTCGCCTCCTGCTGGCTCCCGATGGCCCCGGTTGATACTTGGATGTTCCTCAGTTGGTTCCTAAAGCTGCTGCAGCTGTTGGGTTCCTGCTGGCGCTGAGCGGTGCCGTCGCCGCACTACTCAGGCACAATCTCAGTGAATTGGCGATGGAAGGCGTTTAGCTCTCGTCAGCGTATTTTGTCGGCAGGGCGGTGAGTCGGCGGGGCGGTGGCAATCGTCCCGCTGGGCTGGCGGCAGCTTTGGCCCGCTACTTGCAATTTTCCGGTCCGGTGATGACGGTGTGTTTTGGACCAATGGCTGGCGATTAGTTGGTCGTTGTTGGTGCACATTACCACAATCAGGGCGGTGATCGCTGCTTACCTCGTCCAGCGCCGAGGCCTCAGCCAATCACCGACACTGCCGCTGACACTCTGCAAGACGTGCGAGAAAGTGGACCAATCAGCGGGCTGCTTCCCGGCATGGCGGCCACGCCCGCCAATGGTGGGTGTCGAAGAGAGGCGCTCCATCCGCCGAAGCCCCGCCCACCGCTCGCCGCCACGCCGGAATATTACACACAAAAGTCGACTTGAGCAACAATGAGACGCGGGAGGGGGCCGGAGGGGGACGGGAAAACAAGTAGCATTATTGGCGGCGACGGGGGGGCGTTGAGGGGGAACAGGGGGCCATCCAATTAGAGGCTGCCGCTGGAGGAGACTTTATTAAATTATTTCATCTATGAGACGCAGAGAAGTGTGGTCTTCAGCGGTCGTGGTGGTGACCAACGCAGCGTCTGGGTCTCCTCTGGCCTCCCTTTCCCTAAAGCTCCCCACCCACTCCTCCCTACCCGCCTTGCCAGCCTCTCTCTCTCATCTTTACCTTACATTGTCAACCCTCCTCTCTATCCCCCATTAGTTAGTCAGTTGCGTCTCTCCTCCCTCTGTGCCACACCCTTTTACATACACTACTTAACCTTCCCTCCCCCCACACCCTTATGACACACGAGCACTTACCCGCGATACTTTCTCCTCTATTCCTTTCTCCTTCAGTGGAACACAGCACAAGCTACATTTCACTCCTTCCACTTTTTCACTTTTTTTTTCTCCCTTTTCCTTTTCATCTTTTCTTTTTTCTCTCCCAAAGCACACCCATCTGCATCTGCATCTATCTCTTCTTCCTTGCCCCCTTCCTCTTCCTTCCCTTTCTCACTCCTTCACTTTTTTCCCTCTTTCCCTGCAACTCTTCCAACTAGATCCTCATCATCACATCCTCTCAGCCTCTCTCCAGCCCTCCCTCCCTCACTTAGTCTCCTTCCCTCTGCTACCCACTCCTTTCCCTCCCTCCTCCTCCTCCTCCTCCTCCTCCTCCTCCTCCTCCTCCATCCTTCCTTCTTTCTCATTTTAACGAAGCATATTTTTAATACAACTAAAAATTTTCAACGTCAACTAATTACATTTGCTGCTCATTAAAAAGATACTTGTGGGAATTTAAACAAAAAGTAAGCCACTCTTCATCTGCAGGAGAATCTGGAAAAAAAATGTATTAGTCTCTAAAAATACGTATACTGGTGAAGAGAAAGACGAAATAAAGAATGCTTAAGACAAAGCCTGAAATCATAACATCATCACTTTGTAACTCGAGATTATTACTACAAATTCCTGTTTTCTGTTTTGGAACAAAAGAAAAAAAAAACATGAATAAGCCGTTGATCCGTGTTAGAGAGAGAGAGAGAGAGAGAGAGAGAGAGAGAGAGAGAGAGAGAGAGAGAGAGAGAGAGAGAGAGAGAGAGAGAGAGCAACATACGTATGCTCTAAAAATGAACGTTTGTAAAAGGGAAGAAAGATCCAATATTTCTATTTCATTTTTCATTTTTCTCTTTTCGAGGGATGAAAAGTGAATTGCCCGGCCTTCCTTTATGCAAATCTCATAAATGACGTATTCAGATATCACTCCCCCGCTTCCACCCCTCCTCCTCCTCCCCTTCTCCTCCTCCTCCTCCTCCTCCTCCTCCTCCTCCTCTCAACTCTCCTTCACCCCATACTCTCACTACACCTTACCTCTCTGCTCGCTATTCACCGCAACCCCACAATGCCCCAATATAAGCCGTTCCACCACCACCTTCTCCTCCTCCTCCTCCTCCTCCTCCTCCTCCTCCTCCTCCTCCTTCCTCGTCCTTCCAATCAAAAGGCGTCATTTCTTCCACTTTTTTCGTCACACATTCCCTGTATACTTTTCTCTCTTCATCGTTCACTACAACACGTCCATATTTTTCTGACACCTCTCTTTGTCTTTACCTCCATTTTCCTTTTCTTATTTTTTCTCTCTTTTTCACATTTTCTCATTCTGATTTTGCTCTGCAGTTCTTTCCATCCTCGTTTCTTCATTTCATTGCTTATTATCTTTTTCGCTTTCTCCTTCTTTTCAACATCTTTTTTCCTTCGTTTTTTTTTTCTTTCTTCACTAGTCTTCTCATCTTTAACTTTTTTATATTTCTCTTAATCATCCATGCCTTCATTTCCATTCTTCACTTCGGTTTACTTCTTCAAATTCTTTTTTTTTTTATCTTCCTTCCATCTTTTTCTTCATTTCATCTTCCTTATCACATTCCTGTTTCATCCTCTCCTCCGTTTATCCTTTCTATTATGTTATCACATTCATTAAGACTCTTGTTGTGTAATTCTCGTCATGTTTTTGTTAGTATTCATTAAACTCCTACTATATTTGTTCTATTTTATGATGCGACGTTTAAGACTTTTCCCTGTGTTTGGCTTCCATAGACTCACTATTTACAAGGCGCGTGAGACAGGTTACTGATATCAAAATGGTGTCGATTGAAGAAAAGAAATCAAAAGAGCATAATGAAATTGGAGAAACAACAAAAAAGGCGTCAGAGCTAAACGTGTTCTAATGGTCCCTGTTCATGTCTATTTATTTCCACTTATCATCCTTATCCATAAATTCCATGACAGGTGATCGTGGTTGGGTAAGTAATAGACGGTAAACACTCATTTATTTATTTATTTCTCGCTCTGCCTGGAGGTTTTGGAATGATTGATTTTCCTTATTATCTACCTTCAGTCAAAATTTATATCATTTATTATCATGATTTCATTTTCAGCGGCTGGTTTTGAATGTGTTTCTTCATATTTGTCTGAATCTCAGCTAACTTTACTATCGTGTCATATGCGGCGCCGCGAGATGTCGTTGTTGTACAGCCTCCAATCAGTCTGTCAATCAGTCAGTCAATCTTTCAATTATTCACTGCATTAGTGAATCATTATCTATAATCATCATACCACGTATTACCTTCCCACACATTCTTTTAAATGTACTTTTTCCTCTTTATTGCTTTCTTCACCATCATCATCATCATCATCATCATCATCATTATCATTTCCTCCTCCTTCTTTTCTTCTTCTTCTTCTTCTTCTTCTTCTTTTCCTTTTCGTTCTTATCATTCTTGTTCTTGTTCTTGTTCTTCTTTGTTCTTTTTCTTATGTTTTCCTTTTGTCCTATCTTGCTTCTTTTTCACTTCATCTCTTGTTTTCTATTCTATTTTTTCTTCCTTCCTTCTCCTCTCCCTCCCCCATCCTCTTCTCCCCATCACTACCACCACCAACACAAACCACCACCACCACCACCACCACCTCCTCTTTATTCCCCTCACGCTTTTCAAGTAAGTGAGAGAAGAGGGTCGCTACTCCACAACTTTCCGTCGACACTGACACTACAGAAAGCAGAGGAGAGACCGCGGTATTAATGGTGATGCTGGTGGTGAGGGTTGCTTCAGTGGGAAGAATAGGAGGAGAAGAAGGACTCAAAAGGAGGCAGAGAGGAACTGATATATGGAAACTCTATTGTTTATACGAGATGGTACACAATAGACAACACAGGAAAAGGAATGACTTGCGAGTGAGGGATGGGGTGTGGAACGGGAGAAGGAAGAATAAGGGAGGAGGTATGGAGTGGAAGAAGGAAGAATAGCAGACGGTTTGTGGAAAGCAGGTAATGGAAGAACAAGGGCGGCAGGAAGTGTGGTGTACATGCAAGTGATTATTATGGTTAGCTATTTGTTGTGTAATGTAGATGGCGCTTGAGAGAGAGAGAGAGTAGTATCGATGTGACAGACATTGTTTATGATAGAATGCGAACAGACTCCACTTGGACAGTTTCCTCCTCCTAACATTTCCCCCTAGTGAAGGACACAGGTTTTCAAGGGAAAATTATCAATCAAATACGAAATCATGTACATTTCCATTCCACTTGACTCAGCTCATTTAATTGTACGTGAATGTCGGATGATGTTCATTAGTTCCCAGAAATATCTTTAAAGTGTGATGCTAATTGTGGCATAACAGACAAAATGAAACTTGCTGCTTGATCACATATCGGGTTAATAAGGTTGGCATTCATGACTTGACGTAATGCTGATATGCCGTTCGTCGCAATATGCAGGGCTACCAAGTGTTGCCATATTAATTACCAAATGTGTCAAATAACATCGTCCATTGTGTCATAATATACGTAGACTTTTCTCACGATAGTTTTGGGAAGTACAATATAAGCAAGAAAGTACCGCAACAGATTCTTCACAATACAGAATTAATTGACCCCAAGGAGAGACTCACTAATAACGGGCAACTCTCACTGGTATCCCTGCGTGAATTAAGTGAGCAGTTCTCGTAAATCAAGCATAAAGGTTGGCACTCCTGTGGGACAGTAATGCGTCCCAGTCGAGAGAAGGAGAGAGAATGTAGCAGCAAAATGAATCGAGTGACGCTTCAAACCACTGCTTCACACAGTAACTCGAACCAAAATCATCTACAGCGTTCCCTCAGTATTCCGACGCTGCCGCCACTCACCTCTATTGCATGCAATACAGAGGGGAAAAAGCCTCTAGCAAGACACATACTAATAGATCTTATTAACTAATGAATGGACAAATCAAATCCTCCACGGCTGCATCACTCTGAACGAATGAGGGAATAGAAACTTTAATGCGTAGTTAGCAAGGGACTCAAGTAGCCAAATAGCGCTTATAATCTGTAGGAATTTCATTTACTATGCCTCACTTTTAAGGTAAACATATGTTTTATTCCACGTTCTTTTAATATTTGAGATTACTTGTTTCTTTCTCAGTTGTAACTAGCTATATTTCACTGTTTTATTCTTTTAAGTTTAGAATAAAGAACTCGAAACTCTTCAGACAACACAAGCTTGGCCTCGGTCTATAGTCAACTGTGTGTGCGCACGGGACTTCCGTGTATGGCGAGGATTTCCACAACTATTCTGTACTCTTACTGAATAAGGTAAATACATGTTTATAGTCTCATTATAATTGCATGATTCATCAGTATTTTCACTATTATTGTGATGCAAGCAGGGTTACAACAGTAGGTAGTGTGCGGTGCCGTGACCACGATGATGCTAGACATCAGTAAGAATTTCGATGTGAATGGAGAAAAGTTTATGTTCAGTTTCATGTCGGGCCTCCCTGATTTTTCATTATCTTTCTACTATTCTTGAGGTACTAATGAGAGAGAGAGAGAGAGAGAGAGAGAGAGAGAGAGAGAGAGAGAGAGAGAGAGAATTTCAGGTTGAGAATTAAAATTTTTGATAGTTGCTGTATGTCTAAATGGCTGTATGACATTTTGAAACTAAGGAACGTTAAAACCACTAATTAGGGAGGAATGGTAAGCATCCCTGTGCCCATTCTTGGTGAAGCTAACTGCAGGCCGTCAGTCCCTTGGCCTTGAACATAAATTTAGATTTAACTGCCTTCCTTTTATCTCGCCCATGTGACAATGAAATACAGTCTGTTTAAAATAATAACCTCCGCACTAGGGCACACAATTTAGAATCTTTTAACGCTTTCACTGTTATATGAAACAATTAACAGTACCAGAAATAACGCATTACCTAGATCTTTACAAGCATCTACAAGAAGTGGATTAAGAAGACTGTTTAAAAACTGGAGGTAACTATAAAGCCAGTAGAAATCTATCGTAGAGATTTTTCAGTGATAAGTAATTAACGAAAGATTTACCAAATAGCAGTCAAACAACGTATGACTTCTCTTCATCATGACTGTTGATAAACAAGTAGTAGAGCGTCAGATAGGAAACTCTGTAAACAAAACAGTATGTAGACATGTAGCAAACTGTAAATCTTCAATTCTTTAACGACGCTGTTATAGGGTGATGCAGACATTGAAAGGAGCCCATTTGATGCAAGGGTTCAAAAAAGCTCATTCTGACTCCTACATCATTCGGCAGAGACTTGAGTGAAACCATGTGGGTGAGTTCAGCCACTACATCGCACAAGAATACTTTACGTATCGCTAAAAGATAATAACAGGACATAGCACTGTGGAAATGCGGCTATTTCAATTTAGCGTAGCTTTAAAAAAAAAAAAAAAAGACAATTGTAGGTAATTGATCCTAACATGACGGAAAGGTATGTTTAAGTAAATTGTATATTATCTATTCAAAATTGTACAATAAACATTTTAAAGCTCTAGAAGAGGCGATTCAGCCTAGCAATACACGGAAAATAGCAATAGTAGCAGATAATTGTACAGTTTCTCAGTCAGTGATGACTTGCTTCATTTTCTCGTTCGTGAATAGTGCAACGAAGCGAAGGAAGAGAAGGGAGAGAGGCACAACAGCACTGGTCAGGTGGGGTTGGTAGAAACATATAAATAAGATGGAACTGTAGGAATTCCCGTGTATAGAATGAAAACAGGTATGGGGTTAGTTCCTGTGATGATAATATACCATGGGAGAGAGAGAGAGAGAGAGAGAGAGAGAGAGAGAGAGAGAGAGAGAGAAAACGTGTTACAGTGTGATAATCTTGCTTGGAAAATTGTCAGTACTTATATGCCTGCAAAATAATGAAAAAAAAAATAAATAAATATAATGGATTATTATTGCTGCGCCGTATAATGATATAAGGCTTAAAATGCTTCATGTTAAAGGGAAATGATGAAATTTTAGTAATGCGAAAATAT
>NC_059292.1:12523689-12526189 GCF_017591435.1 Portunus trituberculatus | reverse complement strand
ATGGTACCCGGGTTCTAAGTGGAGGTGTGATTCCCTTACACCAAAGATGCGCTTGGGTGGGGATATGGAGCCTAATGTGGGTGCTACTATAAATAAAACTGCCTGCGTCGCTAATGGGTGGAAGCTGGACAACGCTTCCTACATACTCTTCAAATATAGCTACAGGCGCTCTAGGCCATAACAGAAAAAAAAATTAATGTTTTAGTTTAGTTGTCTGAAGATAGTTTTGATTTCCTTCTCTGAATTTCTAATTACATTCTTTTGCTTAAACTTTTCTCAATTTAAAAGTTCACCTTTGCCTGTGTACCAAAGTCTTTGCTGCACCGTATACTAGATAACTTCCTCGAAATATGCCTTGTTATTTTATTCTCAAGGCTGTGAGTTCAGAGTTGTTTTAGGTTATAATGTTCGACAGATATAAATGCAATGAAATATATGATCATCATCATCATCATAATGGTGATGATAATAATTATGATTTACTACTACTACTACTACTACTATTACTACTACTACTACTACTACTACTACTACTACTACTACTACTACTACTACCACTACTACTACTACTACTACTACTACTACTACTACTACTACTACTACTACTACTACTACTACTACTACTACTACTACTAATAATAATAATAATAATAATAATAATAATAATAATAATAATATCAATAATAATGAAAATAATGTTAATAATGATAGGAATAATAATGAAGACAATTAATTTTCATTATCATTATTACTATTATTGTTGCTGTTGTTATTATTATTATTATTATTATTATTATTATTATTATTATTATTATTATTATTATTATTATTATTATCATTATCAGCATTATTGTCATTAATATCATTACAACTATTACTATTATTATATGCAGATGATGTTTTTACCTACAAAGCATAATACTCCTCGGTGCATCTGATAAGAAATGTCTTGAAAAAATAAATAAATAATCTAATTAAAACACAAAATTGTGAAATTACAGCGAAATCTCATCGTTGTTACTGAGACAAAGGAAATGTACTTGTTGAAGATCTAAATGAAATGACACCAGAGGCATTCACGGGGCATCTAGTCGATATATTCTACGTTTAGGTAAAATCTGTACTAAAAGATGAACGTAAACTCGCAAGGGTAGAGTAGCATACAGTAAAGCATCGTGCAGACTGCGAAGCTGAGTTGTGTGGTGCCGAATAATTTATCACACACAATGGAAATGTAGGGTCTTATCAGAGTTGAATATAGTGGTAAAATTTGATTACTTATGAATGAAGACTTGGAATAAGAAGTCTGTAATTCGATCATCTTCATAAGCCTCGTTGTTTAGTGAATGACATGGATGGGGCAGCTCCCTCCAATTGAAAGGCAATCGGTACTTCTGATTGGGAGGTGAATTGTTTCGTCACATATACCTTTGGCCAAATCGAAGTCTTTCTTAATTAAAGGTTGATGGCTGCAGCGTTTCATGTTGCCGCCCACCTCTCCCATACTCACCATTAGTTGTTCACCTTTTATTTCCTTGTTCGTTCATCGTTTGAATGATATTGTGACGCAGAGAGTTAATGTAATAAAAATAACGATAAGATAATGATTATGATCACCAATAGCATTTTGCCATCATCCTCATCTTCAGCATCATTGAAATATGACACAAAGGAAAAGGAATCCTTATCATCGTCTACATCACCATCCTCAGCATCAGTGAATTAATTGAATTGCATGCTCAATCTCTGCAAACCAAGCTACAGGACCGGACGCCTTAGCGCTTGGCCATTCACATTTACCAAAGTAGTGGAAAATATCAGAGTTTTCAAGGAAGCTTTAATGAATATTGTGATATTTAAACAAGGATACTACATCATCAATTGGAAGAAAAACATGAAAACCTAACCAATCTTGGATATGATCTTCGAACTTTGGTCTTAACAAGGGACAGCATACACTACTAAATTAACCAAATTACTTATACGTCTAAAAATTTGTATATCCTCAGCCTACTTCAGGTGTATCACAATAAACCCACAGCGTATGTATGTCTATTGATTGTGGCATCTTTAATCTACGTCTCGGCTACCTTAATCATCATTATTTTTGGGCATCTGATATATTTGACGTACATATTCGTGTGATCTTCTCTTTGCATAACGTATCAAACAACAAAAAAATCCTTCACTTACCTCGTGTCAGTACCTGTGGTCATATTGATTTGTCTGCCGTGTGTCTCCACCCAAACCATGCAAACACGATATAGTTTGTTTGGAGCAGAGAAGAAAACAATCACAAGAGAGAGAGAGAGAGAGAGAGAGAGAGAGAGAGAGAGAGAGAGAGAAATCATCAGATAAAAATCCACATATATAGACGAACGAATCGACAAAACACACACACACACACACACACACACACACACACACACACACAATCCTTACCTGATGATCTGAAACCTGCCAGCGAAGGTTTTATCCCTCGGTCTCTTCCTCCATCTTC
>NC_059292.1:12503689-12518689 GCF_017591435.1 Portunus trituberculatus | reverse complement strand
AATTAGTAGAAATAGTAGAATATGAAAGAGGAGAAGAAAGGAAGAAAAAAAAGGAGAAGGAAAAGGAGAAAGGGGAGAAAGAAGGAAAAAAGAAGCAAAAAAGAAAAGATGAAGTATTATAAGAAGAAAAGATGAAATGGTATCAGAAGAAGAAAGAAGAAGAAAAGAACTTTGCTTACCTTTAATTTCGACTTAGACTATTTCAGTATGGAACACAAAAGAAAGAGGATCGAGAAAAAAAAATATCATGCTCATTGTGGTGATCGATATACGGAATGGAAGTACAAGGTGCCTTTAGAGTGAAAAGAGTGAGCGAAGGCTGAGGCTGGTGTATGAGATAAGAACATGCCTTAAGGTGATCCAAGGTGAGGATCCCTTGTCAGCGTCTTTCTCTCTCTCTCTCTCTCTCTCTCTCTCTCTCTCTCTCTCTCTCTCTCTCTCTCAATTCCCGTCTCCCCCAGTCTACTAGATTCTTTCTATCCCCCTTTCCCTTATCGTCCACCCCCTCCTTTCAAACACCTCATTCCACCCTTTCCTTTCCGCCCTCCCTGCGGTCTGCGTTTATCAGCATCCTGGAGAGAGAGAGAGAGAGAGAGAGAGAGAGAGAGAGAGAGAGAGAGAGAGAGAGAGAAGAGAGAGCGTGACGTATCAGCGGCCATCACGATGCTCAGATGTTCGCCAATTTATTTATCAGCGGCGAGGGTCGAGGCGCCGCCATTCACGAAGAGAATAAAAACATTTACCACCTTCTTTCACTAATCATCGTAGAGCTACAGAGGCACACACACACACACACACACACACACACACACACACACACACACACACACACACACACACACACACACACACACACATACACAGGTGCCAAAACATGTGCGAAGTATAGCGCAAAATGGGCCTAAGCACAGATGAAGAAGCAGAAGCAATGATTAGGTTGAAATTATAACTAAAAAGAATTATCTACAGAACGAATGTTGTTCGTCTTCAGAGTAAGAAAAGGGAGATAAGATAAAAATAAAAGAGGAACGGTGAGGAATGGCTTGGTTTTCTGAGAGTTCATGCGCCGGTTCGATCTTCACGCCTCGGGACTTGGAAAACGGCTGGTTAGCGGGATTCAGAAAGGCGGCTTACAGGTTTATCAGGGCACGTTTTCCCGCGGGTGGAGAAGCCGACGCCTCGTCCCGCCCCGCCGTCACGCCACCTAATTAGATGATGAAAGGCGTGTCTGATGGCCGCGATAAGTGATAGACGGAAAAATCAATGCACGGAACGAGAAAAAAGATGAATACTAATTTGTGAAAACTCTGTCTCATTCAGACGACGCCTGCCAGCCGGTCAGCGCACAACCTTCAGCTTTTCGTTTTCTGCTCTTTACTGATTCTTATGCAATCCTGTAAATCAATAACACATATTTTATGTTTAATCTACATAAGCTCGATTTTTGTATGTGTGTGTGTGTGTGTGTGTGTGTGTGTGTGTGTGTGACCACAAATTCTACTCAATACAGGCAAGACGTGCTGTGTCTGCTTTTCTTTTCTAATGTATGGCCAGCGTCTCATACATAGAAAGAAAGAAATAAACACAGGCTTAGCATGTCTTGGCTTTATTGTGCAGAAATTGTTATGGTACACACACACACACACACACACACACACACACACACACACACACACACACACACACACACACACATGTTTGAAGGTTCGGCAAATAGGAAGTTTCGATTATTGATGTCTCACTGTTGCCATTTACAGCAGTATCAAGTGTTAGCTGAAAGAGAAGATTGTGTTAAGGATAAACCACAATGATTGACTATCTCGCTTGGGAGTGATGGACGTGGGTTCTGTTTACGGGGAATGTGTCCGTGGCCTTGACGGAGCGGAGCTGGGGGGTGACGAGTTGGCTTCTGAGGCCTTACTGAAAACTGTGCCGGGAGAGATGAGTGGACGGGGAATGTACAGCCACGGTAGTGTAGGCGGCGGATTGACTCCTCTTCATTACATGCTTGATTTTCTTTTGTTGGATGTACAAAACATTAAGAGTTTCGACAGACAAGATAACTAAATACTGATGCTAATTGATACTAGCCACAAGGACCAGTAATACAGACCACTGAGTTAGCAGGACATGATATGACTAGCACATCGTAGAGGGATTACTAACCCTTTCACTGTTGTGGTTTTTCCTTAAATTGATTGAATGGTTTAGCGATGGAAAGAAAATACCGACAATAAGGAAACATCTTTTATCAATCCCAACCTCTTAGTGTGTGTTATTTTATTTCTTGCCCAGGAAATGAATTTAGACATTTCATGAGAAGTGACTGTAACGTATCTAGTGTCCTTTTGTCTTTAGCAGTGAAAGAATTAAGGGATGGATCCCTGACAAAGATGCTGCCTCCGCCCTACTCTTACCTTACATTATGATATAGCTTAACCTTCCCAACGCGCTGAGAAGGCCTTTGTCTTGTTCTGAACTAGTATAGATTGCTAGGAAGAGTCGATACTTGGGCTTAGATAACTACCATAACTCCTTTTGTCTTCTTAATTTTATCATTATCCTCATTATTTGGGAAGAATGAGTTTTACCATTGCGGAAAGTCAACAGCGTATGTATGAGGGATTTCGTGAACGAAGAGACTGTAGGCTACACACACACACACACACACACACACACACACACACACACACACACACACACACACACACACACAACGCTAGTATACCGAAGCTCGATTTACAAACTAGAGGGGTGAGTCCAAGGAGGACAGCCACGTGTACTAAGGGCAGGGGGAGGTAGTGGCTGGTCTAGCGTATGTATTGTCAGAGTCATGAAGGAACCATAAAAAAAATTACGCTCAGGGGACAAGTGAATGTGGTGTGTAAGAGAGAGAGAGAGAGAGAGAGAGAGAGAGAGCATGGCAGGAGAAAACTCATGGTGGTCGATAAACAAATAGTCAGGGGTAAGGGAGACAAGGTGAAGGGCGGTGGTTAGATGATGAAACACAAGAGACCAGGAAGGTGAAGGAGGGAGAGGAGGAGGAGAGAGGGCAAGGAGAGGTCGTGACGAGAGGGCCGTCGATAGGCGAGGTCGGGGGGCGTCAGAAAATAGTGTGTTTCCTCAGCGTTTACTCGTAATTCACTCATAATGACGCTATTGTTGGCGGGCGGGAGGCGAGGCGGGGTAGAACCACCCTTGGCGGCCGGGAGCACAGGGGCGGAACTCGGCGGGACGGGCAAACTTGAGGGCGTCTCGAGGGTCGACCAGGAGACCTCGCCAGACAATCCCTCGCGACGCCGAGAGGCCGTGTCCTTTGTCTCAGGTTCAAAGTATCCTGTCACTCGTGTGGTAGAGGGAGAGAGGCGTGCAGGGAGGGAATGAGCAGGGAGAGGAGGAGAGGTGGTGGTATCGGATTCGTTAAAATGAGAGATTGGATCCATCTTGTCAACGCGTAATGATCTTCATCTGTTTTAGAGGCTTGTCAGTCCTCTGCCCCGCCGCTCGGCACGTCCGAAGGCGTCGACAAGATCTGGAGGGCCGCGCTATGTCGCATCACGTCGCTTTTCGAGGAATCTTGATACTTAGACCTGGTTTATATTCTAAGTAACCGATAATGCCAGTAAAACTCTGCGTAACCACACATCTCGCCACCCTCTCGTCCCCGCCACCTTGCTGTCAGCGTGTGGCGGCGGGGTGGCCCTCCCGTAGGCCCGCCCAGGCTCCAATTAGACGCGGCGCCGTTGATAAAAAGATTTTCTGGGCGCCTTTGATCTGGCGCCCTTCAAACACTGGCGACCCCTGACCCTCCCTCCCTGCGCTGGCACTCGCTCCAGGCACTGCTGACCCGCCCTCCTCACCTACAGTGGTACATTTCTTCCTTGTAGTATATTTCTTATCGTCCCTCTTTTCAAGCATTTATTTTTCTTTAAATGCACATAACTGCTAGTGTTTGTTTGATTTTTGTGTCTATTTAAAGATACCTCGCTTTGAGGGCTTTATGTAATGATATGCCACGTGGCAAATACATTAATTTTACATTTGTAATTCAAAGGAGATAAAGTTGCTGCTTCATGGTATTTATTTTCCAACAAATTGTTCTGCAAATAACTGAGGTAGAAGTGTTTTCTTCAATCCTCATTCTTGCACGAGTATACTGGGACGAGATGATAATACACGTAATATCTTATTTTCAAACCTTTTTTTTTACACATTTATCTTTATAAGTTCATATCTTCCTACAATTATTCTTTCCAAGACAGAGTGACTGCCTCGACATTTCTTCTTATCTTGTGAAAAGAAAAAAATTGTTCTCTCTTTGTGCTTGCATATGCACCTTTTTTCTTCTTATATTTATATCTTAATAAATTAACAGTTGTGAGAAGATTTTTTCAAATTTTATGAAGCTAATTGTTGAATCATTTTTGACCATATCTTATATTGATTATTCTTTAGGTAGTACTCTAAATATTGGAGAAATCAAGTTGTATTGCCAGTTTTAGTAGAATTAGCATTTCAACTAATCTAAGAATTATATTTATTCCTTGACATTTTAAAAGTCAGTAGCAGTTTGAAATACTTTTGCATATAAAGAAGTTTTATAAATTTCAAGCCATGAAATACTTGAGCTAGAGAACCGTGTTTTGAGCTACTACTATCTTACATAAAAATGAAGATCACGTACAGATCACTTGGTTACGTATAGCATATGAAGTACTGGTAAAATAAAGTGTGGTAAATAGTCACCATAGCTTCTGTGATCAAATAGTGTAAGATTTTATGTAAAAGTTTTTCATTTCAGAAAGTTATAAGTATACATTTTCTATATGATGATTTAATTTGGGTTTTCATCAATAATAATGTTTATTTAGTCTGTTATAGAGAGTTTCACTATTCTCTAAGGACTAGTGGTGGAATGGAGCTATTCACAAATTTGTTTTGAAATGAAATGCAATATGTCTTATATATATATATTAAGTTTTACATTATTACCTTGAATCCAGTCTACTTATATTAATATATTTTTACACAGAGTATTTATCTGTATCCTTAAGCAAAACAGTTGTGTCACCAGCATATAAATAAACCTGAAATTTCTAATTAGAGTTTATATCTTTGACATAAGTAAGAGCCTTGTGATACATCTTTGCTTATAGGCCTCAATGAAGAATATATATCATTACAAAAACACCGTTCCCTACATTTAAGATATCATTATATCTCTATTCGTTTTGTATATAAAATGAAAATGGTGTGTATCGTCTCTGCTTTCTACCTAATAACAGTTACGATTATAGAAAGGACATCAAAAATTTTAATCCCTATGATTTTATTGGAAGATAAAGCTTTCTTCAATATTCTTCACTGTTACAACATTTGAAAGACACCATCCTGGCAACAGCTATTATTGCCTACAACCCCCTGACGATACGGCTCCTCATGTGTTATATATCCGTCTTACCGTTATTTGTTGCCTTTCTGAGATAGTCTTCGGTTGTATCCTTCATCTTTTTCTTAAAGAAAAGGGGACGATGAGAAAAACTCCCTTCTTACCTGTCAACCGTCTTTCGTTTCTTATTCTGTGTACTCTTTTCAGGGATGTTATTATGACAAATCGACAGTGGCCGACTTAAAGAGTGCTTAGGGTCAAGATGGTCTAGCTCGTTGTGGTGACTGTCCGATGTGACTCCAATGAGGATGATAATATTCATGATAGCAACTTACGGTGGGTCTTGTCGGCTTGATGAAGCGAACAATGGGTGTGTGTGTGTGTGTATGTGTGTGTGTGTGTGAGAGAGAGAGAGAGAGAGAGAGAGAGAGAGAGAAAGCAGAGTGAGGAAGCACTTGAGTATAGGAAGAGCTTTTGTCTTTTGAGAGGAGTCTGAACCACTCTCAGGTGTAATTGAGCCCCGAGAGGAGACAGTCAGAGAGGACAAAAAGGGTCTCCGAGAAGAGCTGCGCGCCCCGCCCTCACACACACACACACACACACACACACACACACACACACACACACACACACACACACACACACACACCGCGTAGTGTAGTGGTTAGCACGCTCGACTCACAATCGAGAGGGCCGGGTTTGAATCCCGGTAAGCGGCGAGGCAAATGGGCAAGCCTCTTAATGTATGGCCCTTGTTCACTTAGCAGTAAATAGGTACAGGATGTAACTCGAGGGGTTGTGGCCTCGCTTTCCCGGTGTTTGGAGTGTGTTATGTGGTCTCAGTCCTACCCGAAGATCGGTCTGTGAGCTCTGAGCTCGCTCCGTAATGGGGAAGACTGGCTGGGTGACCAGCAGGCGACCGAGGAGGTGAATCACACACACACACACACACACACACACACACACACACACACACACACACACACACACACACACCGGTCTGTCAAGAGGGGGACCACAATTATTATTCATCCCCTCCCCAGGTGCCTTACCGGATTCTCTTCCTAATCCTCCTCTTCTTTCTCCTCCTCCACCTCCTCGAAGTCGTCATTGTTCCACGTTGTTGTTGTTGTTGTTGTTGTTGTTGTTGTTGTTGTTGTTGTTGTTGTTGTTGTTGTTGTTGTTGTTGTTGTTGTTGTTGTTGTTGTTGTTGTTGTTGTTGTTGTTGTTGTTGTTGTTGTCATTGTCGTCGTCGTCTTCGCCGTCATCGTCGTCGTCGTCGTCGTTGTTATAGTATATTGAATTAAATCATTTCATTTTATGAACAAATATATACTTAAAAAACGAATTTAATTTCTTTGATGAGAATGAGGACTGATCCCTATTGATATCTTTGGCGCTCTTATTGTTTACAGTTATTTTCAATAGTCTGGAAACTGACTTTCATCGAAAACTTTTATTTAAAGCTACATCCCAGAGAGGGCATAGAAAATACAATTTCAAAGAATTTAGTGTAAAAGGTATAACATAGTCAGAGGGGAGATCTGAAGGAGGAGTAAGCTCTGAATCATTTGGGGGGGATTACCAAGAAAGATCTGAGAGAAAAGTTCACGTGAAGACATTGAGATAACAGTGTAACCAACTGTATTCAATAAAAGTCGGAAAGATGAAGGAAAAAATGGTGTGGATGTTTTTGGATAGTTAGCCGAACTGAAAACACGAGAAAATGAACAGGCTAAATTTTTATTCTTCTTTTTTATGAGAAATTTTAAGTTGGAGGACAGATTTGTTACAATTTCGAACATAATTAGAAAAGAAAAAATATACGATCAGATAGGAAGCTAATGTACTTTCAGCCGCCTCCTATCATAGAATTATGAGAGCAATCCGAGTTGAAACATTGCCTTAGAGCTTAAGAATTAGGAAAAGTATGTGGAATGCATGCCTCCATATTAGAGACACCCACTTCTGTTATGTCTCCACGAAGAGATGAGTGTCTGACGTGAAAGCAAAAGTGATTCCAGAGAAAATCAGTATACTCCTGTCTCAAATCCTCCTCATCACTTAGTAGAGCTGTAGCACTAGGAGCACCTCTGTTTGGTTGGTCTAGTCTTAAGCCTTTACGTCACTTTACTCCTCCTATCCCCCAAAGGCATTGCGTGGCTAAGAACTGTCCTGCGGTTTGATAACATTTTTTCGTCCTCACGTGTGTTGGCTTCCACTATTCATTCACTGCATTATGATGGAAATTACACACACACACACACACACACACACACACACACACACACACACACACACACACACACACACACACACACCGCGTAGTGTAGTGGTTAGCACGCTCGACTCACAATCGAGAGGGCCGTGTTCGAGTCCCGGGAAGCGGCGAGGCAAATGTGCAGGCCTCTTAATGTGTGGCCTCTGTTCACCTAGCAGTAAAAAGGTACGGGATGTAACTCAAGGGGTTATGGTCTCGATTTCCCGGTGTGTGGAGTGTGTTGTGGTCTCAGTCCTAACCGAAAATCGGTCTATGAGCTCTGAGCTCGCTCCGTAATGGGGAAGACTGGCTGGGTGACCAGTAGACGACCGAGGTGAATTACACACACACACACACACACACACACACACACACACACACACACACACACACACACACACACACACACACACACACACACACACACACCAGCGTATCTATGCATTGATTTTGTTTCCTTTCCCTTTTCCTTTTTTCTTACACTTCTTTTTCTTTATCTTTTGTCATGGTAACAGCTTGTATACGCGCCGTTCTCAAACTGTTTGCTGACATTTTACAATCAGTGCTTGCAAGGAATCGATGAGCCGCTACCAGGCTGTGTGTGTTAGCGTACATTGTTTCCTGCTGGAGGGCGGGGTGTGGCGATGCCCTACTGGTGGTGGTGATAGTGATGGTGATGGTAGTGGTGATGATATTGATGGAGGTGGTAGCGGTGGTGGTGATAGTGTTAGAGGTGGTTGTGGTGGTGGTGATAGTGATGGAAGGTGTTGTAGCGGTTGTGATGTTGGTGGTGATGGTAGTGGTGGTGGTAATGGTAATGTTGGTGCAATTGCAACAACTCGTGCAAGTAATTCTCTTCCTGTTGGCTAATATTCTTAATTCACAGACACAATATCATATTCGGGTCTAATCTAACACCTTTCTCTTACTTTTTTCTCCTCACCCCTTTTCTTTCCCGCCCTCCGATGAAAGTCACCGTGCATTCCGCAGCATTCTTATTTTCATTTTATTTCAGTCCTGCGTTGTCTCGCCTTTCTTCATCAGTGTTGCGGTTCTTTATGTTATTTTTCATCATTAATGTGTGTGCCTGCTATGATTTTGCAGTTTTTATGACCATTTGTTATCATATTTACGCATATTATGTTTATTAGATTATTACGCTTTCGTGTGATATGACATTAATGGTATTATTATTATTATCATTGTTATTATTATTATTATTATTATTATTATTATTATTATTATTATTATTATTATTATTATCATTATTATTGTTGTTGTTGTTGTTCTTGTTGTTATCATCATTATCATCATTATTGTTATAGCTTTATTACTATTACCCATCCTTTCTCTTGACTTCTATCCATGGGTTTTTGCAGGAATTTTAACGAATGATTGCCCTTCTGACGCTAAACCTTTCCATGTATTCGGGCTTGGGAGCGGCACTTGGCAGCTATTTCTAAGAATTTTGTGACTGAAGTGAGAGATGTAGGCTTCTAAAGAGCAATGTGGGAAGACCAATTTGGGTTGACAAAATATCAAGGAACAATGGAATTCTTATTTCTGCTGAGTCAAATTATGAAAAAGTGCAGAAAAAGGGCAAGAAAGGATGTTGTACCGGACGTTACTTTGACCTTGAAAAAGCTCATGATCAAGGTTCGAGAAGCAAGGCATGGTGGAGGTTGAGGCAGAGGGAAGTGAAGAAACCTGTTAGTATAGGTCAGGACATATACGGGAAAGCCAGGACAAGAGTGAGAAATGCTGTCGGCACTACAAAGCCATTTCCAGTGAGAGATGGAGACTATGAACAAAACCTTCGAACGAGCGAAGGTTATGAACAAAACCAACGAGCGAGCGAAGACTATGAACAAAATTGACGAGCGAACGAAGACTATGAACAAAAGTTAATTCTTCCGTCTTGAAGATTTCTAGAAACTTCATGTGTCTTAGCGCCTCAATATAATATGTAAATGTGTAACACTTTCATTGAAATATAAAGTAATTTTCACACGACTCTTCCTAAAGCATCATTTCGTATTGAGCACACACTACTAGCAGTCATGTACTACTCCATGTACCTTATTATTTACAGGTACTACGAAAAAAAGTCATACCATGGGGTGCAGCATACATCCATGTTGACTATCTTGGCTAGAGCAGCAGGATAAAATACGGAAATAAAGTTTTGACCGGAAGAGTCCAGCAGAAGGAATAATTTTAAAGATCAGTTTAAGAGATAGAAGTCTGAAAAAATAGAGTTAGTCTGACGTAAATATCGTTGAGTCGGTCTAGGATGTGGGTAATGTACTGTACTAATACTTGCTGTTGCCTGAGCCATGTCATATAGTGAAATTTATGGTTTATTCATTTGGTTGGTCAGTGGAAGGTGATTACCAAAGCTGATGGTGAACATTAAACTTCCAAATTCGAAAATTTAGGAAAGGGGAAAGTGAATGAGAATCTGGTCCACTTTTGAAGTCAAATAATTATCAGAGAGTTTTAAATGGTCGTAAATGTTAGACACGGGACTGCAGAGATTAATTTAGTGAAACGATGACAATGATGGAGAAAATATCTGAAGACTCAAAAGTGTAAATGGGAGATTAGATTATAACGTTGCGTACACAGACTGCAGCCAGCTTGAGATTGAAACCGAGGAAAAAATTAGTAAGAGGAAACAAAAAAAAAAAAAAAAAAAAAGAGGATTTGCAAGTGGCCTCACACACTTCCTGGCCTTCAACATGGACTGGAAAATGAAGGTTGGAGGCGGTATTCTAATGTTCCACAGAGATGAAGTCAATTAATATCACGAATGTTGACGTCGATGTAGAGAAAATCAAAAGTAGGATCAGGACACTTCTGGCCTTTAACTATAGGATAGCCTGGCCTGAGGACATTTACGGTTTCCTCCCAGAGAGGGATTCATTTATATCCTATGCTGTGGAGAATTACGTTAGAAAGTATGGGCTCCTTAAAGATGTTCTAAAAGCAGCGGGTGGTGTTTTGAAATGGCTAATCACGATGATGCAAGAACGCTAAGAACAGGATAGAATAACAAACATTTCCGTTATATATATATATATATAAATAGAATGGATGAAAGTGCATGACCTACAAACTTTTTTTTTCTGTTCAGGAGTGAGGAGGACGTATATAGTGATACATATTTAACATAAGTTTTTCAATGATTATTGCACTTAGTGGGCTTCGGAAAGTCACCTGGTGTATATCACGAAATAAGAGCTTCCTCTGAAACTCTCTCTCTCTCTCTCTCTCTCTCTCTCTCTCTCTCTCTCTCTCTCTCTCTCTCTCTCTCTCTCTCTCTCTCTCTGTGTGTGTGTGTGTGTGTGTGTGTGTGTGTGTGTGTGTGTGTGTGTGTGTGTGTGCAAATATGTATATATATATATATATATATATATATATATATATATATATATATATATATATATATATATATATATATATATATATATATATATATATATATATATATATATATATATATATATATATATATATATATATATATATATATATATATCCTTATTCCTTATAGCTTATCTTTTTTCCTTGCTAGCCTTCTCTTCCTCTTATCCCATCTTCGTGTCCTTCCTTTCTCTTAACTGTTCCACTCACTCTGTCAACCTTCCTTACTTTCCTCTTCATATCAATTGGATTTTCTTCCTTTTTCATCATGCATTCCTACTTCGTAGACTGCTTCCCGTTCCTTGTCTTCAACACGTCATCCCTTCCTCCATCCATCGTGTGGATGTGGGCTGGTCTGGGGTTGGGCGGGGAGGAGCGTGAGAGGAGTGGCTGGGCAGACGCTGTGTACGCACTCGTACATCCGGTAATAGGCGTCCAATTTGGAGGGTGAAAGCCCTGATTAAGTCAATGGGCGACACGGTCATAACATCTGGTATTTTCACCGAGGAGGCAACACTGTATTGTCTGGCTAAGTGGCGGCCATCACAGCCTCCCTCCTTTCACCTCTCCCTCCTTCCTCCCCTGCCTCCCTCCCTACAGCCTTCCCCTCCTATTCCTTCCCCTCCGCTGTGATACGTGCACTTTGAAACTGTCTCTCCCTGGAGTGCACGGTCTTCTGATGTGTGCACTGCGTCCCTCTAATTGACCCAACAGCCCCGCGGAGCCAAAGAATGCCACGGGTAATGGCACACACGCTCACCCCACGCAGGGAGCGCTGACGGGTCGCGTGGCACTTTTATGGGTGAGGGAGGAGAAAGTTTGAAAAATAAAAGAAAATAGGTTAGACCCGACCTCCCGTTCGTGAATTTTCCTTTCCTCGACTTGACGCCATTTAGCCCCCTGGCGGGAGAGCGGTGAAGTTCTCCTCTTATCCACTTACCACTCGTTACCGCGGCGAGGCGGGCCCTAAACACCTTTTCATAATGTTTCGGTCGAACCCTCACGTTGCAGCCCGGAAGGAATGTGAGACTGAACGCTAGCACCGCCTCACCTCAGAACAGAAGAGGAACATGGTCTCATGAGAACACCAGGAGTCAGTTACCACAAAATCCTGTCACCAGTCACGCCCACGAGCACTTTGGATTTTACCTGCAAGTTGTGTCACGCCTCTCCTAATACCGCTGACGGCGTTCACATCGGCAGACTCTCTCAGATCTGAAGGATTTCGCCGCCTCGTGCAGGGGAGGAAATGCATCGTAGACTTGGCACCACCGCTTGGGTTACACTTAAAAGCTTGTGTCGGATAGAATTTGCGAGCGGCGGCAATTTCAGCCAACAGGGAAAATGGACTAAAATCACAGGGCAGGATGAGGCCACTCTCTCGCTCTCTTTTGCTTTTTTGTCCCTCTGTCTCTCTCACACACTCACTCACCGGTGCCCTCAGCGTTCCTCAACGCGGTCTGTCATAAGCACCGCCGCCAAGGGAGACGCGGCGCCCTAATAGCAGGGTAATGAAGGGTGTCGCCGGGGAGTAAGATGGCTACACGCGGCCCCCTGCCTGAAGGCGTATGGCGCAGGAAGACACTTTGTATAGCAGCAGTAATGGTGGTGGTGATGATAGTAATAGTGTCAGTAGTATTAGTAATAGTAGTAGTAATAGTAGTAGTAGTACCGGTGGTGATGGTGATGATGGTTGCGGAGATGTACGTACAATATTAGTAAAACTTCTTTACGACTTGTCACTACTACTACTACTACTACTACTACTACTACTACCACTGCTACTCCCATTACCACCATCACCAATAATAGTACTACTACTACTGCTAGTACTACTACTACTACTACTGCCAGTACTACTACTACTACTACTACTACTACTACTACTACTACTACTACTACTACTACCACTACTACTCCCATTACCACCATCACCAACCCTACCACTATCACCACCACCACAAGAAATACTAGTATTAAAGAAGCGCTTGACCAATGCACCAAGGTTAACACCATACCATTAAGAAACACAACAAAGAACGTCATCCTTCAACTTTATTATCCTAAGGCTCCCTGGTCACCACTACTATAGCCTGCAGGGTTTGATTTGATGCTACTAAACACACGTCGCCATTAATGGTACAAGAAGTATACAAATATCCATAGATATAAAATACTCTTCAAACTTTCAGCTCTCTATATATAAACTTAAGTCACGGTAACTCATGTATGTATGGCACGTAGGAAGGAAAGCGTCGCCGCGTTATACACGAAGTCACACACGCACATACTGGTTTTATACACTAGATACTGTCCTCTGTCTAAAGTATAATTATATATTTACACATACAAGCTGACTATTATTATACACACGAATCTTTTAATGCATGTCACGAGACCCATAAGAGAGCGTGTCTGTGTGTGTGTGTGTGTGTGTGTGTGTGTGTGTGTGTGTGTGTGTGTGTGTGTGTGTGTGTGTGTGTGTGATTATGTGTGTGTGTGTAATGGCTTTGATTCATCGCTACAGACGGAAGAGGGAACTAATTACTGAGCAATTATTCTTTTGTATTGTCTTGCTGACTCGCTCATTAGTACACCTTCGCTTGTACTCTGAGGTGAAGCACAAAGGTAACTCACCATCATTATCATTATCATCATCACCATTAGCTTCAATGAATCCAAAGCAGAATAAATTACTCTAACCCTTCACTCATCTCTCCTCAGCCCTTCTGTTGTTGCTCACCCTCCTTAGCACACGTTTTTGTTTTTCTTGCTTTCATTTGAAGTTTCTGCTACCATTCCTGGATTGTTGCTTCATTACATTTAATTCTTCGTTTGTAATCTGCTCGCCGCTTGACGTTATCTGTTCTATCTGTAGCGCAGATAACTAAGGGCCCTGTCAGCTACTAATGTCCTGCAGTATTGAATCTATAACATGACAACAAGTACAGTCAGGAACCTCAACGTCTATAATCACATTTTTTTTTTTTTTCGAGTGAGAAATGAATAAGCTTTAATCATTTCCACTTAATTCTGCTTTTAAACGCTACCGATGCCCTCTTATTTTATAATCTATCCGTTAGGAATACCACCATGGCTTCCTTTGTATGTGGGAGGACGGTAAGGGAAGATGAAAGAAATACGATGCCCTTTAATTCGTCATACCTGCATGAGCTTCATCAGACTGTAACGAGGAAGCCGGCAGTTATCGTAAAGCTAAGGGATGGAAGACACGGTATTGATTTCTGGTTAACACGCTTGGTAATATTCTAACCAAAGAGAACGTAACACTGCATCTCATCACGGCCAAAACATTACTGAGTGAGTTGTGAGCAAAAGACTTTGAGGTACTGTTACGGACACATAATTTTTTTTCAGGTAAACTTTTCTCACTAGTTGTTACACGCTAGTAGGATAACCTTGAGTCCTTAGTGTTCCTCCGGCGTTGTACTTAGATGCCGACATGTTTGTTTTGTCTATGTGTTAGGAGACAGAGCAAAATAATGTAATCAAACATCCAAGAGAACATTTAAAGGTGTGTGTGTGTGTGTGTGTGTGTGTGTGTGTGTGTGTGTGTGTGTGTGTGTGTGTGTGTGTGTGTGTGTGTGTGTGTGTGTGTGTGTGTGTGTGTGTGTGTGTGTGTTTGTGTCTGTGTCTGTGTACTATGGATCGGGTGAAGCAAGGTTAAGGCAGTTTTCTGTGTGTGTGTGTGTGTGTGTGTGTGTGTGTGTGTGTGTGTGTGTGTGTGTGTGTGTGTGTGTGTGTGTGTGTGTGTGTGTGTGTGTGTGTGTGTGTGTGTGTGTGTGTGTGTGTGTGTGTGTCTGTGTGTCTGTGAACTATGGATCGGGTGAAGCAAGGATAAGGCAGTTTTGTTTCTATGTGTGTGTGTGTGTGTGTGTGTGTGTGTGTGTGTGTGTGTGTGTGT
>NC_059292.1:12483689-12501189 GCF_017591435.1 Portunus trituberculatus | reverse complement strand
AAGGGAGCATTAATGGATGTTTTTTTTTTTTTTTTTTTGGTAAGGAAATAAATTTTGGTGAAGTTAGTGTTTTTTTTATTATTATTATTTTCTCTTGACTTTGTTTTGAAGACTGGCACAAGTTGCCCTGTTTCTCGTGCTTGTTTTTTTCTTTTTCATTTCCCTTTTCTAGTGCCTTTCTTGTATAATGAAAAGTAAAGAAAGAACTTTTTTGTTTAATGAATTAAACTTATGAAGAAGTTCAAGAGAAACAAAGGAAGATGGAAAAATGGAAAGATAGAGGACATGAAAGTTATGAAGGAGGTTGAGAAGAATATAAGGTAATGGAGAGGAGTTTGCAAGAAGAGGAGGAGAGGGGGAGAGAAGGAGAAGAGGAGGGAAGAGAAGGACATGGAGCAGAGTTAGCAAGGATAAGAGGAGGAATGAAAAGATTGGAGAAGAAAAAGGAGGAGTTTGCTGAGACAATAGGAAGAGAGGGAGGGAAGAAGGAGGAGGAGAAGAAGAAGAAGAAGAAAGAGGAGGGGAATGAGGAGGAGGGGGCAGAAATTGAAATGATAGTGAAGTGAACAAAGAAGAATAAGGGAAGGAGGATGACCAAAATTGTAAGGACAGTACGAAAGACGATGAAGATGAGAAAGAGGAATAGAGACAAGGAATAAAGAAAAGGAGAATCATGAAGAAGAGAAACGCCACTGTATAAGATTAGATACAAATACAGAAAGTAAAGAAAGAAAAGAGAACGACGTAACTCTCTCTCTCTCTCTCTCTCTCTCTCTCTCTCTCTCTCTCTCTCTCTCTCTCTCTCTCTTTCCTACGATACAACACGTACAGTAAAAAAATATTAAAAGTGAACCTTGTTGCTAGTAACGTGGAATGACACTGAAAACTTGCAGGAAATAATGAAGTTTGACGAAAATTGTATTAAATTACTGTTAACTTCCTCTTGTGTGTTTAAGTAGCAGAGTTAAAATTCATTAAAGTTTTATGTATATTAGTTGGCGCATCCATTCCGGAGAGAGAGAGAGAGAGAGAGAGAGAGAGAGAGAGAGAGAGAGAGAGAGAGAGAGAGAGAGAGAGAGAGAGAGAGAGAGAGAGAGAGAGAGAGAGAGAGAGAGAGATAGCAAATCGTCAAACACACACACTCAAACACACACACACACACACACACACACACACACACACACACACACACACACACACACACACACACACGTACAAGATGGAAAGAGTGGTCTGCGGGTTTTTGTCTTCCAGGTCGGGAATGAGCTTCTCTGCAATCCACTTGGCATTACAATCACATTCCCACGGGTTGTTCTGTAGGTCCACGAACAGCAGATCCAGCCACGGCAGCATTTTCTCCGACAGGGTGCTGAGGCGGTTGTCCTGAAGGTGGATCTGTGCGGGGGAAGGACAGACGTTGAGTGGATGTCACGTGGATTGCAGCTTGTGGGTCTGGGGTTGTGCATGGAGGGAATCAGAGGCAAGGAAGTGAAAGGTTTGGGTTTTGACCAAATCGTGGTTTCATGGTTTGGTTTGTCAATGGAGGCGTTGGCGTAGTGGATAAGATGGTGAGCGTGGGATCAGGCAGACGTCCACGCGTAGATTCGAATCCCACCACGTGCCATCTTGAAATCATGTCATTTGTAGAATAGTTTAAAATTACCTACATGTCACTATGATACCCAGGTTCTAGGTGGAAGTGTTATTGCCTTGCACTAAAGATGCGCTTGGGTGGTGATATGGGACCTAATATTAATCAAATTGCCTGCGCCACTTGTGGGTGGAAGCTGGATAGCAATTCCCATATTCTTCAAGTATACCTACAGGTGTTATAGTCTATATCATAAAAAAAGAGGAAGATCAAGATTTGGTGGTGCTTCCAGTGTTTTGGTTTGCATTCCTAGCTCGTTTAGTAGGGATTGGTATCTTTTTTGATGTTATTAGTGTTCTGGTTCGTCAAGAAAGGACATATGGTGTGTTTTAATGTTTTGTTCTATATATATTTTTTTTTTCGTGGTTCATTAAGGAAGGATTAGCGATGCTTCTAGTGTTTCAGTAACTAGTAGTAATCGGCAGGCAAGAGTAAGTGACTGCTTACAGATTGTTAAGACGATGTTAAGATGAGAGATAATCACTTAAAGATCACTTTTAAAAGCAGCGAAGATAACTAGTTGGGTTCCTATGTGTGTGTGTTTTCGCCTTGTGATGATGCAAGTTCCTTGTAAGCCTATTCCTAGAGCGATAAATAGAAAATAAGGGTTAGCAAGCTTCCAATAGCCGTTACTAGAACCCGTTAATAGTGGCAGAGATAAGAAATCGGAACATGTGATAATACTATGAGTATTACTGGAATAGACGCAGGGTTAACAAAAATTAGTAGAAAATTCTGCTGCTACTGATGATGTTGGTGATGAGGATGATGATAAATTGTTCTAGCAAGTAATTAATAGTTTCTTTAGCGTTTAGGGAAAGACGAGAAAAAGCTGACTAGTGCTTGCCACATTCTTGCTTCACTGGTCAGGTGTAGCAACTGTAGATGATAATATATAAGGTTTATGCTCCATGATAGACGCTGACTAGTGTCTCCCAGTTCATTGGAAGTTACAGATAAGGCCAAGCCACTTCAATTACCGCAGTGTCAATGTCGTTGGATAAAATTTTAACAAACAGGACCAGGTGGTGTTACATTGTTCCAAAAGTTTTCGTTACAATCAGAACAAGCAGAGCTGTGTGTATAGAGATCTTTGATGTGCACTAACCAGATTTGTTCTATGAATACTAACAAACAAATGTATCTTTGGCCCCAGCTTACAGTAGGGGGAGAGAAATTACTAGGCGTGAGTGCACCTATTAACCTTCTGTATGAGAGATGTAGTGCTCTGAAGGGAGGAGAGAGGCTAAGAATGTTGTGAGGGATAAAACAAAGAGCGCGGACACAACAGGGAAGGGAACGCTTCAAGGAACAATGTGGTAAAAGTGTTATAGGAGGTCAAGGGAGGAAAAAATAAGATAGAATATACTCTTGGTGCTGAGTATCTTGAGTGCTGTTCAGTGGCAAGACATGGACTGAGAGGAATCTTATGAATGAAAGAAATCCTCAAGGACAATCTGAAATAGTGGATTACCCATCACAAAACGAGTACAAACAAGCCAGGCCCGGTATTCTAAAACACTATTTACAAAGGCTGCAGAGATAATTAACAGATTTCAAAAGAGCGTTTCATTTGTTAATAATGCAAAAACCTTGTTAATTTTTCGCTAGAACCATAAGGAAACACCCTTGAAACAAACTTCTTTAACTTCCACTAAAGTTTAGTGAAGGTGAGGTGCAGAAATATTTCAGAATATGGTCCCAGTGATCCCGGACGAGTGTTGGCACTGTTGGCCTTCCTCACCTCCTGCAGCGCCAGATCCTTGCCGGGCAGTACCAGGAAGGCCGCTTCATCAATGACGGCGAAGTTAGGGTTGTCTGAGAGGTGCAGCACTTGGAGACTCGAGATACTGGAGAAGGCCTGCTGACCGACACTTCGTAGCCTTGGCAGCGCCGACAACTGCAGAATGCGCAGCGAGTACAGGCCCTCTGGGAAGTCCCCGGCGTCGATCCTCTGTCGTCCAGGACGCAAAGGAAGGGCGTCAGTGTTAACAACATAATTTTTCTGCAGAATTTGGGCATTTTTTCTGGGATCTTGTTTTACATTTTGTCTTCATTGGCTGTCACGTATTTAAGGATTCAAGAGGGATTATATTAATAAATTACAGATAAATTCATAAGATGCATGCTTCCCACATATGTAGACATCACGGACATTGATAATAATCATTCCATAACCAAAACAAAGATATTGATTTACATATCTTCCATTAAGACTACTAATAGCCCTTCAAAGATATCTCCTGATGAAGATTGAGTCTCTCTCTCTCTCTCTCTCTCTCTCTCTCTCTCTCTCTCTCTCTCTCTCTCTCTCTCTCTCTCTCTCTCTCTCTCTCTCTCTCTCTCTCCTAAACATTTCATGCATCTTATGTCCTTTCCTAACCAGTAAACTTCTTTTCCCTCTCCTTCCCTCCCTCCCTCCCTCCCTCACCACCACACCCTTGCTCTCTGTGCCCCCCCTTCCCGGGACTCACGGTGATGGGGTTGGCGTTCAGGTTGAGCTCTTGGAGGGTTCGGGCAAATTTGAGCTCGCTGGAGGGTACTGATGAAAATTTGTTCCCTGCCAACGTCAACACTTTCAGTCTCCTGTGGACGGGGTATGGGTGTTACTGGTGTCAGAAGGCCATGGATGATGTGTTAAAGTGGTAATGGGTAGGATTTCAAAGGTTTGCAGTCATGGTATCGTGATGTCATTGAAATATTGTGTTACCTGTGGTGTCGTCAACGTTAGCTCAGGTTAAGGTGGAGTTATTGTGGTAGTAAAGTGTGTTTTTAGAAGGTTATATAATTAGTTAATAGGGATGCCTTGTTAAAGTTTTGTCTGTTTGTTATGTAAGTGTGTGTATGAAAGGAAATCGTGTCCCCCCTTACAGGTTCTCTTTATCTTGATCTATATATGGGAAACAGACAGAGTAAAGAAAAAAAACATTAAAACATCTGGTAATAATCTATCTATCTGTCTTTCTATCCATCTGTGTCTGTCTGTCCGGCTGTGTCTGTATCTGTCTGCCCATCTATCTATCTATCTATATCATCTATACTTCTGTGTCCGTCTGTGTGTTTATCTGTATGTCTGTCTGTTTGGCTATCTAGTATCGAAAAATCTGTCTATATATTTATCTGTATATCTATTATTATACACCGAAGGCATTACATTAATCCTTTTCTTTTCTTCATTCTTCAGGAGATCTGCGATCCAAGGAACACCTGTGTCCGCCCACCAGCTGGTAACAACTTGAAGCGTCCGGTACGTGGTCACCAAGTTGTTAATGTAGTTTATATTTATCTTGTCTTCACCTAACCTACGACATTCTATGGCAAGCTGCGAAGTGTGCTCTGCTTCATTTTGTTCTCCCGTTACTTTTTCTACGCTTTACATGATCTGAAAACTTGTGTACTTCAAGTTTTTAATATCATTGTTAAATATATATGTAAGAAGACCTTTGTCAATGTGAATAAATAAAAACAATATGTAATTTCATTATAGCGATGTCAGTGTTCGTTTCATGTTGAAATTAAAAGGCGGAGAGCTACCCTTATCGTCACGGTCTGAAATCAGTTGAACGTAAATTTAGTATTATCTTCTCTAATGTCTTTACCGTTTTCTCTTACCACTAAATTTCCACATCCGAATAGTCCGAAGCATGAAGTAGTGACTTGGATGAAGACGAGAGGATTGAGCACTAAAAGAAAATGCTACACTCTGTGGAAGTGACTATGGCAAGTGACAAGACTTCTCACTATGACTCTACACAGGACAGTGTTTGGGTAGCGTGAGCGACTCGCGAGCGTTACAATTGCGAACTATGATATAATCTTGCATATACTCGCAAACAGATTGCCTGGACATTGTATCTACTGAAGGATCAGATTATACTAAACCTCAATGACTCAGACTTCCCTTTCCGTGTTCAGATAGAATCACTATATTACGTATTCTTCAGTCCCTGCAAGGAACCTACAACTGCCTTACGCCAAAATGACAAACTATACCGCATATTCGCTCCTTTCGCTGCGCGTAAGGAGCAATATTACTTATCTTTCACATTGCAAACCCTGGAACTCTTTGCACGCTCTTCTATTTCCCTTTTCTATTACTTGAACTCTTTCAAGAGAGAGGTTTCAAAACACTTATTCTCCACCTTTAGATAATCCATTTGGTAATTCTGTATGGTGACTGATCCCTTAATGTGCTTTTTTTTTTTTTTTTTGAGGGGGCGGCTTCTTTTTTTGTTGGCCTTGAGTAGTGGCCTCTTACATAAAAAAGATAATACATATACTGCATGTCAACCTCCTTATATTGCATCATTTGCCTTTTTATACAACTTGTTTACTCGATATACCGAACATCCCTTTTCTGTACCTGAGGTTAGAGAGGAAGTGGTTAGGCAGGCGCTCGATGTCAGTCTGGGAGAGGTCCAGCTCTTCCAGGGACGTGAGCTCGTTGATCGCTGTGGCCATGCCAATGGAGATGTCCCGCACGGGGTTGTTAGATAGGAAGAGCCGCTTGAGGTAAGGCAGGTGTTTGAAGGCGTGGCTGTCCAGAGTCTCCAGGTAGTTGTAGCTCAGGTCCAGCTCTTCCAGCCCCAGTGGGAATGGGTGTGTGTCGTTGTAGTATCCTGTGGGCAGTAGTGGTGGTGGTAATGGTGAAGTGGTAGTGGTGATGGTGGTGAAGCATTAGTGAGATGGTAGTGTGGCAGTGGTGATGGTGGTGGTAAGGTGGTGTTAATAGCTGTGATATTAGTGGTGACAATGGAGCTAATAGAAATAACGAATAGGAACAAAATTGGTTGTCTGTACATTCAAAGAAATAATGAAAAAATAACCAACACAACAGTTACACAATATCTGATGATGTCTTGCAGTGAAATAAACAATATACGTAAGTATAACAGAAGAACATAAGAAAATGAGGGAAACTGCTTACAAGTGGCAGTCTGTGTATGAACATGCTTACGTATGTACCTATTTCCACCATCATCCCTGTCCATTGATTTGTCCAATCTTCTTTTAAAGCTCCTTATTGACTTAGCACTACTATTACAAGCTAGTCACTGAGTCAGTTCCATTCAACAGCCACTCTATTAAAGAACCAGTTCCTTCTTATCTCTTTCTTACACCTAAGGTTTTCAAGTTTGATTACATAATTTCTGGTTCTATCTATCCTGGCTACTGATCCTAAGAACTACTCATCCCCCTTTACTTGAAACTAACAAATATGACACGAATTTCTTAAACACCTGAATGGCTCTGTAACAGTAATGCCCCGAGGTGAACACGGCCTCCTTAGGGCTGTATCATTCACTCATAAAGCGCCACGGAGACTTCTATAGAAGTCATCACACGAGCAGCAAGGAGTAACACTTGTTTATTCATTAGAGAGAGAGAGAGAGAGAGAGAGAGAGAGAGAGAGAGAGAGAGAGAGAGAGAGAGAGAGAGAGACGTCATAACACGACACGACAAAATAAGACAAGCCCAAACCAGAGAAACTATGTGAAGAGGAGTAGATCACAGGGAAGTCTCAAATCTGGGATAATATTTTTCCTAATAATTGACGTTTGAAGTGGTGGGGAAGTGACAGAGGAGGAGGATCTCAGGATGTGTGGCGAAGAAGGCTGGAGAATGGAGTGTGTATGTAGTAGAGACCTTTACTGTGGTTGTGGGGAGTGATTGGGCCGGGGAATGAATGTATAGACTAGAGAGATGGAGAGGTATGAAAGGTAATTAGGGGAAAGAAGAACGTTATAGTATCGTTGTAGTGGAAAAGAGAAATAACATGTGTATTGAATGAATGGGAGAAGTATGAACAGAGAGAGAGAGAGAGAGAGAGAGAGAGAGAGAGAGAGAGAGAGAGAGAGAGAAAGGAGTACGCCACAAAAAAACGATGATGAAAGAAGGAAGAAAAAATCAAGAGAGTAGCAGTGAAAAAAATCAAATACGTAAAATGAGAACTCCTACCTTTAAACACATTTTCCTTCAGTGCCTTCCCCGTGAGGTTGTTGCCCTGCAGAACAAGTTGCTTCAGGTGGGGCAGATCCATGAAAGCTTCGTCGGCTATACTGACAATTTGGTTCTTCCTGCAGGAGAGGAAATGGGTTAGGAAGGAGGAATTTAATAGAGGACTGAAAGGGAAGGAATAAATGGTTTAGACGGCCCCTAGACGTTCAATATTATTGCGCAATATTTTGGTTTGCGCAATATAATTGATCGTGTGTAGGCAATATTGAAAGGTTGTGCAATATATTGTGTGATTTTCAAAAACTTGAACATATATTGCGCAAACGGGATAATATTGTGACGTCTGTTGTGCATCCCTCCAGACTGTTGGCTATATTTTGCAATATCCTGTCAGTTTCTCTCCAGCGGTTGTGTGAGGTGTTTGTCTCTCTCTCTCTTGCTTTTTTCGATTTCAGGAGCAACCAAAGCAAGGAGTTCATCAAATAATTCTCCGTTCATTCGTGCAAAGTTGCGGAAATCATATGGTTCAATTACTATCAGTTCATTGAGTAATTTTTCGTGGGTGAACTTCTCCCTATCAATAAACCACTGTTTGGCCCATTTTCTACCCTTCTGCGAGCCTTTTTTCTTCCCTTTCTTACGACTTGCTGCCACAGCAATCATCACGCAACACAATTCAGAGTCAACATGTTGACGTTATGAAGTTCTGGCAGGGACTGAGTGTTTGCAAAATGTGGTTGTATGTCTATGCTCACGATTGCGCAATATATTGCACAACCTTCAATATCGCCTCCATACGGTACAATCTTTTGCACAAACCAAAATATTGTACAATAATAGTGACCGTCTAGGGGCCACCGTCAAAATATTGTGCAAGCCACATTGCGCAATAATATTGAACGTCTAGGGTATTAAAAAGGAAAGTCACTAGGAACTGAGAGAAATAAGAAAGGGACAGTAATGATATGCAATGGAGTGAGATGGTGATTATATGGATAGTGGATGTAAAAGTAGAACAAATTAGTAACTGACGAAACATTTGTGCAAAGCTACTTAATAGGGTCCCCAGAGAATGTTACGTTTTTAAGCCATACTCGTATACGAATTAAAATGTTATTTGAGGCATCCCAGCTTGAGTTTAAGTAAGCGGTGAAGGGGAAGAGTCTTTCGTTGTACTATCCTTTCCCTTTACCAGTGTTAGGTAAAGAGGTCAAGATAACTTTCAGTCTGGTTATCCTATATAATCCTACAGATTAAAAGATATATATATATATATATATATATATATATATATATATATATATATATATATATATATATATATATATATATATATATATATATATATAGAGAGAGAGAGAGAGAGAGAGAGAGAGAGAGAGAGAGAGAGAGAGAGAGAGAGAGAGAGAGAGAGAGAGAGAGAGAGAGAGAGAGAGAGAGAGAGAGAGAGAGAGAGAGAGAGAGAGAGAGAGTGCTAATAGTTGGTTGAAGGAAGCGAGTTCATCAATAAGCTAATCGGAGGGGATGAAGCGAAAGGAAAGAACTACCTTAGAGAATGAAGAACAGTAATAACTATGTTTAAGTAGCGAGCAAAAGAAGGATTGTACAAGGGAAGCTTCCTCTTCAGGCAACTTCCTTTTACTAGTGAGGCTGGTTGGAGAAACTGTAAAGGGGTTTATACAAGGAATGAGACATAAGAGTAGAAAATATGAGCATGAAAATTAATGTAACCCTTAGGTGTGAGAAGACAAGAATGCTAAATGTCGGTGGTGGGCTGTGTGGTATATTAACACAGATGTTTGAAGACCAAGTTCCACGGTTCACTTTCTGTGATAAGAGATAGGTAGTGTCTGAAACCAAAATGACGGTGATGAATTGTTAGAATTTTCATGATAACCGTTTTATCAAGACAAGAGTAATGGCGGTGACCGATGTGTGACGCAGCTTTCCTTCTCTTTATGTCAGTAGCACTGCAGAATCTTTATCCTTTACGTAGCATAATTAATCCGGGAAAATATACTGATGGCACAATACTATGCTGAATAAATAAAGATACCTTGTTCATCTACATAAGAGCAATGGCAATATTGAATAATTTGTAGCATCTTTAACTTTCTTGCTGCAAAAACCAAATGTGCCTCTCAATAATAGGAAATGTTTTCCTTGAGATTTTCAACGCACTTCCGTCATTATATGTATAACCTTACAGTGCTTCCCTGCTCAGCACTCCTGTAAACCAGTACCATCTGCACCAATACACTAGGTTCTCTTCACCTGTCGCCATAGATACCGGTATTTTGTACGGAACTTCGTACTCATTGTGTGCTCCTCAGGTGTTTTCACCCCTGAGGCTTGATTGGCTACAGAGATCTTTTATAGCAGTCTACGCAGTAGAGAGAGAGAGAGAGAGAGAGAGAGAGAGAGAGAGAGAGAGTGGGGGAGGGGAGAGACTTTCAATATATGATATTGATAGTTGGGTAAATAAAAACTCAAATAGTGCTGATTCATGAAACACTGAATGCATCCCACCGAATTGTGTGTATCATCGTGGAATTTCCTCCATGGTAGTTACTGCTGATGATATTGTGTTAGAGGTAAGGACTGCATATCCTTTTTCGTCTCCATCATCATCATCATCATCATCATCATCATCATCATATTCATCACCGTTATCACCTGTACTTGCCCATCCTGACAAACTTCTTTGACTTCTTTCTCTCTCTCTCTCTCTCTCTCTCTCTCTCTCTCTCTCTCTCTCTCTCTCTCTCTCTCTCTCTCTCTCTCTCTCTCTATATATATATATATATATATATATATATATATATATATATATATATATATATATATATATATATATATATATATATATATATATATATATATATATATATATATATATATATATATATATATATATATATATATATATATATATATTTAGTTCTCTGCCTGACTTGCCTTCTTTTTTTTTTTACTCTAGATTGAAAATGATAGAGGAAAGCTAGAGATCTGAAATTTTGTTCACTTATAAACAATCTTTTAATAGCTTGCTTACAAGTTTCAGAATATCTTGTACCATGCTTTCTCCGATTCAAAGAACTTGAATTAGAAGTAAGTGAATAAGACTGAACCAATTTGCACAACGGGTTACTCAATGCCTCTCCATTAAAGATTATCTCCCAAGGGAATCCACGAGGACATTTTGACCACACTAGTGGACAATGCTCCTTCCTACATAATTAAAAATGGGCAGTTTAATTTTAATGTGGTAGGGAAAGTTTGAAAGATGACCCACGTAAAGGAAAGCCTTCTATGATGATCACTCAGGTAAAACAGATAATTAACAAATTTTTTATAATGATCGTCATATGTCAATGAATCACTCTACACTTCATTATCCAACAATTGAGTACCTTGAACGAATGAGTTGTGACAAGTATAATCGACGATCTCCTTATTATTGAATTTTTTGGTAAATGGCTCCCAAAGTTTCGCCTTCATTAAGAATGGTTTCGCCAGGTGTCCAAGGACAATCTCCGACTATTTTATGCGGATCTAGAGAGATTCTTGTAAAGATTTTATCACCATGGATGTGACTTGTGTCCTCCACTCTAATCAATCAGAGACCAAACAACAATCAAATTAGAGTGAGCATCCTAAGTTTCCAACTGCAAAAAAGACGAAGGCATTGATGTCTGTTAGGAAGGTGATGGCTCAGGAGTTTTGGGATTCTGAAGGTGTTTCAATGGTGGACTACTTAGCAAAGTGCTACTATTACTTTGATTTATTGATGCCATTAAAAGAGGAAATTAGAATAAAAGGCCGGTGTAACTCTTGCTTTGAATTACTTGATTATATAGAGGACCAGGATTTAACTTCTTATAAAATGGGAATTCAGATGCTACATGATCGCTGAACTAATTGTGTGAATTTCCAAGGGAATTATGTTGAAAAGAACGTGCAAAGTCTTATTTCAGTTATTTCTTATATTTTGGCCAGGAACCGTTCATCTGCAATTCGTATCTGTCCATCATCTACTTGTTGGTTGTCAGGAATTCAATATTGACTCACTACTTTTGTTATGAGTATTCACTCATCACTTTTCCTTCTTCCTTCTTTGATTGACTGACTTGACTAGTGAACAGAATGTTGTTGTTGTTTTTTTCTTAATTTTTCAAGATATGTTTTATGGAATATGGATCTGGCATACGGCAACAAAAATATTAAAGGCGTTGCTCTCTAAAGAGTATAATTTGAAAGGATTATCTAAGATTTGAGAAGTGTTGTGAAACCACATCGGTTATATTAACACAACGACCACTGCAATAGTAATGATAGTAATAATAACGATAACAATAATTATTATGATAATATTGATAATAGTAATAAGGAGAATAATAATAATAATATCAATAATAATAATAGTAATAATAATAATAATAATAATAATAATAATAATATTAATAATAATAATAATAATAGTGATAATAATAATAATAATAATAATAATGATAATTGTAAAGATAATAACAATGATTCATTATGATAGTAGTGATAACAGTAAAAATGATATTCAATTAAGAATACAGAGACTTTGTCTAGTGCTTGTCTAAAGTGAAATGAAAAAGAAACACAAATTTAAAAGATTAAAAGAAATAGTAATTCAACTTAATATAAGAGAGAGAGAGAGAGAGAGAGAGAGAGAGAGAGAGAGAGAGAGGTGGGGGTGGGGGGTTGTCCACCAGTACCACCACTAACACCATCACCATCACCATCAGACTCACTTCAATACGAGGGTCACCAGCTGCGTCACATTTGCGAACTTGCCGACTTGGTGGATCACGTTCTGGGAGAGGTCGAGGCGCACCGGCAGCGTGAAGACATCTTTACTCATGTCCGGGATCTGTGGAGGGCGCGGGGAGTCAGTGAAGCAGTATGGTGAAGGATGGCGAGTGCAGGACTGAGGTCAGGAGTCACGCTACTAATTCCTGTTTGAGATTCACTTCCTTCCTGTTTGTCTGTCTGTCTGTCTGTCTGTCTGTCTGTCTGTCTCTCTCTCTCTCTCTCTCTCTCTCTCTCTCTCTCTCTCTCTCTCTCTCTCTCTCTCTCTCTCTCTCGTGCGTCTCTTTGTCTCTCAGTGTCTCTCTGTCTCTCTCTCTCTCTCTCTCTCTCTCTCTCTCTCTCTCTCTCTCTCTCTCTCTCTCTCTCTCTCTCTCTCTCTCTCTTTCATCTGACGCTCGTTTCAGCGCGGCAAGTTTCTGTCACGGGTGGGCTAAACGGGTCTGACACCCTGACGATAATGGGATGGAGAGGTAGTGAAAGGGGGAGGAAGGTCATGGAATTATCGTGGCGTGTGCTATCAAGGGGTCAGGGACGAAGGGATAAAACTGGTTCAACTTCATAAGTGGAGATTACGGGTTAATGTTATAGACCACTTGGCAGGGATGATTTAGAGTCAGCAGGTGCGCGTGGTGGAGGTGAGGGAGAGGGAGGTAGAGTAGTGGTGGCAGGCAGTGGTCGGGTTAGCATTTCACAGCTCTGGGTTATTGATTCATAAAGGGATAATTGGTGTGGTGAGGGAGGTATGAGGAGGGAAGGTATGTCTGGTTTGCTGCCACATGTCTAAATATCTTTTTGAATATATATGTAGGAAAGCCGGGTGAAGAATAAAAGAGGGGCTTAAAGAATGAAGAATGGAAAGGAAAAAAATGAAGATCGAGAGGCACAATACATACATCTGGAGAGCATCAGATGCGGTGGATACCGGAACTAGAACTAACTAAAACCATGATCGTGGTCATTTACGTACTAAAAGTGACCTTTTACATTATTTTAGGAGCATAAAAGACTAAGGAAAGCAACATTAAACAATCAGAAAACATTTCCATCCATGACTCCCTTCCATGAATTGCAAGAATATATATAGAATTAATGAATAGTCATCTCAAATAATGTCATATCTCATTTTAAAAGGGACATCCTGATACTGATTTTAACTGGTGTGAAAGAAAATCACTGATAGGTAAGCGTTGAGAGCATATAAAACTAAAGCACAAAGTAATAAGTGGTCCGTAAGCGCTTTCTTAAATAAGTAACAATAAATCAATACAATACAATGTTTGTTACTGCTTGTGCTTTGAGGGCTCTTACAAGATAGCAATCACATACCAACTTTACTATTCTCTCGTATCATTTAAAGACAAGGGACAGTGTAATTTTTAGCTGTTGTAAGGTGATTGTTGTGACGGTGTTGCATCATTAAGAGCTTTGATAGAAGATTAAACAAATTTAAGAATGAAAATAATAGGTGGATATAGGTAAGAATATTTCATACAGGCCTGTCACGTGTAGCCTGATGGCTTCTTCCAGCTATCATTTACTTAGGTTTTCGTGTATTCAATGATGGCTTTCAGTACACTACACTGAAGTCTGAGAGCACCAAACCACTCGGCCCTACTCAACTGCATAATGAATGGCGCGCGCCCATGCACACACACACACACACACACACACACACACACACACCTGGCTCATCATGGTGTTGGTGCAGTCCACGTCCAGGGGTATAGTCGTGATACAGTCACACTTGCTGCAAATTGGGGACTCCATGACCTGTCCCGCTGCCGCCGCTACCGCCACCAGCACAAGCACCCACGCCTGGTGAAGAGGAAACACTGGTTCAATGATTGAATAAGAGTGCAATAACGGGATCACACAGGCAAAGCTCCGCGAATGTCCAGGATGCAAAAGAGAAATAATAATAATAATGCAGTAAAGTAAATAGAAAAATAGGTACAGGTTGAGAAGCTAAAGAAAGTAGTAGTATTTTTCTCTACTTATAAATAAATAAGAAAAGTTGGTGTATTTATCTGATGTTTTTATTTACCGTTTCAGTAACATACTACTATTAAAAATTTCTATAATGTTCGGAAAAAGAATTATAATAGTTTATGTCTAAAATTTCTCATTTTCTTCCAATTCAGATGAGAGAGACTAAAAATACTTGCAGTAACTAAAATATATGTTATCTTCTGTATTATATTCATAATTCAATACAGCACTAGTTCAAGGAGAAGGTGAGTTAAAACACTTCACTAACTAAGAAAGAGTCCACGATTCTAAGATAGATTAGCTAGACTTTAACATTACCAGATGGAAAATACGCTCATGAAAATGTAACTTATCATGTCTTTGTCCACTGAAAATATATGAGATATGAACAACAAAGCGTCTAATAATAGTCTCACGTCTAATACAAACTTAATATACCGTAGAACCCACATAGCAATCTCAGTCTCAGTCGTTGAGTGGAAGATAACATGATAATACACCTGAGTAATGCAATCCTAATCAGTACATCATAATATTATAAAGGAAACACGACCCTAATGAACACCTGTACTAGAGAGCGAGCAGCGAGACTTACGCAAGGGGACCGTGAGAAGGGCGGACATTCAGGTACAAATGTCAGGTGAGGATGAGAAAAAACGCAACTTCTCGAACCATGAGCCGGTGAAAGGATGAGACTTGACTAGCTACGTAGCTTGTGATTGTGGTGGTCTTGTGTGTGTGTGTGTGTGTGTGTGTTTGCTCTCAATCTTTTGAGATTGCCTATTTGTTTGTCTCTATTGATGTGTGACGTATTCTTTGTTTATTTATTTATTTATCTATCTATCTATCTTATAACTGATATTCCTTCTATCTATCTATCTATCTATCTATCTATCTATCTATATCTATCTATCTATCTATCTATCTCTCTATCTATACATATATATATATATATATATATATATATATATATATATATATATATATATATATATATATATATATATATATATATATATATATATGAATTATTTTGTAACTGCACCATTCTTACTTGATCTAGATATTTATCTCTCCATCTGTCTATCTTGCTATCCATTTATTTTCTAATTGGTATTTTTCTTTCTTTTTAAATATCTATCCCATCTGTATTCATCCATTTATTCCGTAACTGTGGTATTCTTCTTTTCTGTCTATGTAAATATGTATCTATTTATCCATCTATCTATATCTGTCTATCTATCTATCTAATTAATTCACCAGTTTCCGTGTGCCTCCAGTAACGCAGATTATATACACCTGTGACAGAAAACAACGTCACACACTGCCAATAAAGATACACTCACAAAGCAAAAAAACATACACTCGAGCATCATCCATCCAGCCGTCTCGTCTCCGGTGCGTGTTTGAACGTGTTTTGTTTTTAATTTAAAATGAGAAGTGTACGAACGTTTGGCCTGCATTTCAGTTTTATAGTTTTTGTTTGCAAATTAGCAATATATTTATTTTTACTCTTATTTCCAGCACGAGGGAGATTCCTGCCAAAAGATAAGAGGATTTTGTAATAGTCTCCCTCCATTTTTTTTTTCTATTCTTATTCTTGTTGATTTCTTTTCCTCCTCCTCCTCCTCCTCCTCCTCCTCCTCCTCCTCCTCCTCCTCCTCCTCCTCCTCCTGATACTACTACTACTACTACTACTACTACTACTACTACTACTACTACTACTACTACTACTACTACTACTACTACTACTACTACTACTACTACTACTAGTAATATAAATTGTTATATGTATTGCTGTTGTTATTGTTGTTGTTGTTGTTTTAAAAATGAAAATACCAGAGCACAATCTTTTTCACTAAATGTGACTCTTCCAATCTCGATTTTTTCCTTGCAAAACAAATATATATATATATATATATATATATATATATATATATATATATATATATATATATATATATATATATATATATATATATATATATATATATATATATATATATATATATATATATATATATATATATATATATATATATATATGATAGTAATAATAATAATAATAAATAATAATAATAATAATAATAATAATAATAATAATAATAATAATAATAATAATAATAATAATAATAATAACAATAATGGACAAACAGGTAAGAAGTGAACATTGATACAAAGAAAAAAAATGTGAAAGTAACAGCAAATATCAGACCTGAAACTTTTATTTCCTCCGTGAACGTCAAAAGAATAAATGCGTAAAAAACACATAGGTTACTTTAGAGCTGGCAACATTCTCACTGAACCAAACGGCAATCAAGCAACAGATGGCGCTACCTTTGTAGTTTCTGGGACAAATCACTGGCTGGATATGGTACTATTGTCTAGACTTCTGTAATCTGCCTTGGTTCTCGCTGACAAAGTGTGTGTGTGTGTGTGTGTGTGTGTTTCACTGTTTGATCTGCTGCAGTCTCTGACGAGACAGCCAGACGTTATCCTACGGAACGAGCTCAGAGCTCATTATTTCCGATCTTCGGATAAGCCTGAGACCAGGCACACACACACACCGGGACAACAAGGTCACAACTCCTCGATTTACATCCCGTACCTACTCACTGCTAGGTGAACAGGGGCTACACGTGAAAGGAGACACACCCAAATATCTCCACCCGGCCGGGGAATCGAATCCCGGTCCTCTGGCTTGTGAAACCAGCGCTCTAACCACTGAGCTACCGGGCGTGTGTGTGTGTGTGTGTGTGTGTGTGTTTCATCATATATCTTTCCCTTTATTTGTGCTTCTTTATCAATTACTGCTATTATTGTTTCCGACCAGCACTGTATTTCTTTTTTGTAGCAGCGGTGGTTCAGCGGCGGCCCAAGATGTGATTAAATAATGTAGGTAACAAAGGGTAACAATCGATGAGACAAGGAAGAAAGGATACAAAGACTGAAAAGCAGCGAAAGAGTAGGAGGTTGAGAGTATTGAACCTGCTGTTGTAGGTCACACAGGACAGGGGAGATTAAAAAGATGTCAGTCAGTAAAGGAAGATGACTCGTGTA
>NC_059292.1:12471189-12476189 GCF_017591435.1 Portunus trituberculatus | reverse complement strand
TTTGACATACGGACTCCAAAATCTTTAAAAGTTTTGTTATTGTATTTCAAGATGCATTGCTTCATGCCTGTCTAGAAGCTCCGTGCCTCGGTCTCCACACAGATGACGTACTGGCCTGCCGCGCCATCCTTCCTTGCGAGACGGTGGATAAAGGATTACAACGTGAGCAAGGCAAACCGTGGAACGACCTTATGCTCGGGAAGGAGAGACAGTCGGAGCAATGAGACAGAGATGTGGGGCCGTGGCTATAAGCATCTTGACAAAATGTAAACAGGAGATCCAGCTTTACCTTACCTTACACTCACCAGATATACTGCCTCAGCCAACCCCTTTCCCTTCCCTTCCCTTCTGTTAACCATTACCTTGCCTCATCCCGCTACCTTCCCATCCTCCTACATCGGAGCGGCAGCGGCCACCTTAATGAACGCCGCCACCGCAGCCACCATAGCCACACTGCCTCTATTACCACGACACACCCTCAGCATATCACACCAAACTGCACGTGAGAAATACACATATTTTCAAGGGAAGTGACACTCGCGGGTCGACAGGCGGGATGTGTCCGTTGCTGCTGCATGGACGGCTTCACAGATCGCTATTTTGTTAATGATATGGACTGTGCGACTCTCTCTCTCTCTCTCTCTCTCTCTCTCTCTCTCTCTCTCTCTCTCTCTCTCTCTCTCTCTCTCTCTGTGCTATTACTTATGCAAGAGAGGGAAAATTACTACAAAAAATGGTAGAGTTGGTACTAGTGTTTACTTTCACTACGACAGACTGGGACGGGATGGCACAGGTGTACTGGTAGAGGGAGGAGGGAACTGCAGGTGAGGGCGGGGTGATGTACCGGGGAGTGAGCGCTCAAAGGTATCGACAGGCGAACCGTTTTGGGAGAGTGAGGCTGTGCAGAAGGACTGGGGACTCGTTTGCATGGGGCCAGAGTGGAATAAAAATTCGTGCAGTATTCGATAGAACTGATAGTGGTAGTAGTAGTAGTAGTAGTAGTAGAAATTATAGTGCGTAGTGATTGTAGTAGTGGTAGTAATAGTAGCAGTAATAATAATTGGCCACAGATTCCTGTTCATAAAATCCAAAACAAGGCAATTTCATATCAGCTTTAGCCTAAACGCAATACTGCAGTGCACAATAATGGTAAAAAATTACGAAGAATAAGCTTTAGAGGGAGAAAATGCTAATAATCTTGAAATGTAAGCCTGAAGTGTTACTTGTGAGAAGTTGAGTAGAGTTTGCATGGAGCAGAGACGAACGAAACCTCTTAGGTAATATTCACATACAGAGCATTGTGATGGTAATACAGACAATACATACGACTGCACTTTCATTTGAGGGAGGCTTTGTTGAGAGAGTTGGGCAAGCCTGTATAGGTCACAGAACAAACCTGTTCAGTATAAGTTGTCCTGCTACTGCTAATATTTGAAGATTAAAGGAAGCATAGAATATCTTCCATTTGAGGTATTAATGCATGGACACCAATATACCACTAACTCTGTGACTACTATGAATCTTAATCAGAGATAGTGAAATGCTCAGGTGCAAGTTCAAAACATAATATCGAGACACCAGTGACAGGAAAAGAAGTGATGGAGTAATTGAAATATAGCAGTGGTTTGATGTTGCTCAATTAAGCCATCTAGTGTCACTCAGTTGAAGCGAGAAGCGTTATATTCGTAGCGTCATGATACTTCAAAAGGGTTAATACGTTGATCTGAAACTTTACTTACGCTTCAGACAGTGGGGCGGAAGGACGCATTATACGGAGCGTGTCATGAAAGAGAAGCAGCGGCGCGTATATTGTTGCAGTGTATCACCTTGTTACCTTTATCAACTTAACGAATTGTGAAGATAAGAGACAATCTAGTGTTTTTTTTTTTAAGATGCTGAGGGTTAATATTCGTATCATTTTTACCTTATAAGTCATTAAATCTCATTATATACACATTTCATTTTCTCTCTCTCTCTCTCTCTCTCTCTCTCTCTCTCTCTCTCTCTCTCTCTCTCTCTCTCTCTCTCTCTCTCTGCCCGCAAATGTTAGCACTATTTTTGCTCTCTTTTTTTCCTTCCAGTTTCCCCCTCTTTTCTTTTCTCCACTCTTCTTTCCCTCCTTTACTGCAACTTTCCTACTTTTCCTTCCACTTCTGCTTTACTTTCTTTCCTCCTTCCTTTTCTCCCTGTCCTTCTCATTTCTTCTTTCCTCCCTTCCCTCCCCCCTCTCCCCTTTCCCTCCCCTCCCAGTGCTCTCTTCATCACCACTTCCCAACAACTCTCCCACCTCCCGCACCTCCCCCACCTCCCACGCTTCTCTTCCTTCTCCTTCCTTCCCCTCCCCCTTCCCCTTCACAGGCAAACTGATGACCCCAACTTTTCCGTTCAGTCGGGTCTTGCTGAGTTGGTCATCCAGGCACTCGTTTTTCTTCTCTCTCTCTCTCTCTCTCTCTCTCTCTCTCTCTCTCTCTCTCTCTCTCTCTCTCTCTCTCTTAGTGTCTGTGTATCTTATTTTTTTCCCTATGTAGTTATTAGTGTGTGCGTTTGTGTTAGTGGGTTCGTCCATCTGGTGCAAATAATTGAAACTGCTGTTACTGCTACTGCTACTATTACTGCTACTGCTACTGCTTCTACTACTACTACCACCACTACTACTACTACTACTACTACTACTACTACTACTACTACTGCTGCTGCTACTAGGGGTGATAATAGTAATAGTAATAATAATGATAACAATAATGATGATAATAATGCTAACAACAAGATTCATGACATTAGCAACACGCCCAGTAAATTATCATGCTAATATTTTCTCACCTATCATAATTATTCTTACTCTTATGAATATACATGAGAACATTACACCACCCAACATGACATAACAAACAGCGGGCAGGAGGCGGGGCAGAGAGGGTGCCAGTGTTCGCGCCTCCAGCCTCCACGCATAGGCTCACAGCGCTGCTAGTTTCACCTCATCTCATCTAACCACACAACCTTACAGAGACGTGGCAGGGCGTGGCGGCAACAGCAACCCGTTACCCTATGACGCAACCCACTCTCGCTTACCCCGGCGTAAGAGAGAAAGGGGGCTGGGGCAATGAGGGAGGTATAGAGAATGGAAAGAGAAAGGGGGCTGGTGAAAATGAGAGACCTGGAGAGAATGGAGAGAAAAGTGGGGCTGGTACAATGAGGGAGTTGGATGGAATAGGGAGAGAGAAAAAAAAGACTGAAAAAATCGTGTATATTGAGAGAGTGAGAAAGAAAGGATTCAGGAAAACTAGGGAGATAGAGGAAATGAGGAGACAGGGCAAAGGAGAAACGAGAGAAAGTATGGCAGGGAAATCGGGGAGAGGCAGGGAATGGGGAACAGCTATGAGGGAGGGGGATGAGAAACCGAATAGGCGTTCAACAGCCCTTTCCTTTCGTATTTTTTTTTTTTTTTCACCCAGCGAAAGGTCACAGGCCACAAACCAGGTCATGCGGGTGTAGCGGGCAGGTTGTATGATTTCTAGGGTAGGTATGAGGATGTAGCTTGTCTGGCGGGTACGTGAGACTGGGCTGGGCTGTGGAAGGCTGGGTGGGAGTGGGCCAGGGCGGGCTGGGGTGGAGTGGCGTGTGTGGTGAGCGTGTGAATGGCAGGGTAGCGCCTTCCACTTAGCAATTTTTCTTCGCTGTCTCATATTTCACGGAATTTCTCTCCAGAGCGGACTTCACACCAGCGCTGAGTGAGAGGAACGAGACCCGCCCGTGGTGATATTGCCCGTGATGAGGTTATTGTTGTTAATGGTTTGTTTTTTGTGTGTTTTTTTTTTTTTCTGGTGTTGGTGATATAGTTGTCGTTATTGTTGTTGCTGTTGTTGTTGTTACTATTGCTGCTGTTGTTGTCACTGATACTAAAATTGTTTTCTATTATTATTACTACCACGTTCGGCTGCTACTACTACTGCTACTTCTACTACTACTACTACTACTACTACTACTACTACTACTACTACTACTACTACTGCTGCTGCTGTTACTGTTGATGTTGTTGCTGCTGCTACTACTACCACTACTACTACTACTACTACTACTACTACTACTACTGCTACTATCATTGTCGTCATCAACATCATTGTCACCATCAATATCATCATCATTTTCCTCCTCCTCCTCCTCCTCCTCCTCATCATCATCATCATCATCATCACCATCGTCAGTACCATCATTATCCACCATCATTATCCACTCCACCATTCATTATCAATAGTAGCATTTCTGTTGTTATCATTATTTCTCCCTGTGAAGCTCTGGGTGGCAGTGACTGCAGTACCTACCTCCCGAAATGTGGAAAAATGTATACAAAAGAGGACATTTTTGTTGCCCTTAGCGTTATTAATTATTCTGATGTTTTGTTTGCACGATACTTTTCCCCCTGCATTTTTTTTATTAAGTGGAGCTGCATTGTGCGGAGAACAGAGAAGCGCAGGACACTTTTTTAATTATTTTTATTATCACTTACTATCATCATTATTGCCATCGTTATTTTCTCTGCCTACTCCTCTTTTTACTTCTACTACAACTAGGTACCATTAATACTACCACTATTGATATTACAGCTACCACTACCTCTGCTACTACTACTACTACTACTACTACTACTACTACTACTACAACCAAAACTCTTATTGTTGTTTCTGCCACTATTCAGCAACAACAATAACAACTACTACTATTACTACTGCTACTACGGACACAACCACCACCAGCACTACCACCATTACCACCACCACCAGCTACACCAGAAGCACCACCAGTAAAGTCAATGCTAAAATGCTGTAATGTTTGCCACCCACATGAACACCACTTAGGCAGTAAAAATTCCGGATACCAACATTAAAACGCCAGTACTGTGTGTGTGTGTGTGTGTGTGTGTGTGTGTGTGTGTGTGTGTGTGTGTGTGTGTGTGCCCAGTGAACCATAGACATCGAGAGCAGATTGTTAAGGTCAAATGAAGG
>NC_059292.1:12456189-12468689 GCF_017591435.1 Portunus trituberculatus | reverse complement strand
CGTATCACTTCCTTCAAATCATATACTCGAGTCGTATGTATCAGCATTAATTACTATCTCAACCTTCCTTATCAACCCTCCTTCACTTCTCGCCCCTCCTCTTCTCTCTCTCTTTTTTATTATCTATTCTTTCTATCTTTTCCCTATTTGACCTACCATTCCGAGAAATTATATACATCCACACCCATTATTGTCTTAGTCTCCCTTACCAACCTTCTTCCACGCTTCGTTCTTCCGCTTTCTTTTGTTTTTTTTCTTTTTTTCATTTCTTCATGTTGTTTTCCTTTCTGTTTAATCCATCATTCTCCCAAAACACACACACTTCCATATCCATTCCTGCCTTTCCGTCCTTACTGACCACACTTTAATCCTTCCCCTGTCCCTTTTCTTGTCCTCTTTTTTTCGATTTATCTATTTATTGTACCTTTCTCCTCGACCCTCCAGGCTATCCCGCTCCTCTCCCTTTCTCCCTGAACCCTTTCCTTTCCCTTAAACTTCTCAACTTTGCCAATATCCTACCACTCCTTTTCCTCTCCCCTCAAGCAGTCCTTCGTTATATCCCCTCCTTCTGCTTCTCCCTTCCCTCCTCCTTAGTAAGCATTCTTTAATTTTGCTTTATTTGTCTATGCATTTAATTAACTTCCTGATTTTTTTTTTTTATTTCTTACTGTATTTTTCATTAATTCATCACTTTGCTCTTAGTTTTACATTTTTGTTGTTGTTTTTCTTATTTATGTATTTATCTCCTTCATTTTGTGTCTCCTTCCTCCCTTACTTTATTTTTCTCTTTTTTCCCTGTGTGAATATCTGAAACACTTTGTTCTATGCATTTAAGTTTGCTCTACCCCCGTGTATGTGTTGTTTTTGTTCCCTGCTTTACTTCCTTCCCCTTTCACATTTTTACTTAAGCATAAGCACCTTTTAATCTTTCCCTAAATGTAACCTTTCCTACCGCCTTACTTAATTTAACTACAGTGTGTTCATCTTCCACCCTACCTCCCTTCCTTCCTTCCTCTCTCTCTCTTTTTCCTTCCCTTCGTCTGTGTGTTAGCCAAGCAATTTTGAGTCATTGTCAACATTCAACACTAAACATTCCTATCTCCTTACCATTCCTGCCTTGTTTTTCTTTGTTTCCCTCTCTCATCCTTACCTAACTATGCCCCTTTTCCTCTCTCACTTCCTTCCTGTCAAAATTTTCACTTCCCTATTCTCGTTAGCTTAGTAATTTTTAATCATTCTTCACACATCTCCTTACCTTTCCTTGTCCTCTATTCCCTTGCCCCTTCTCTCCCCTCCTCTTCCCTCCCCTCACATCCCTCCACTCGTTTCATTTCCGTCAAGGCCACTAGTGGACCTTCCTTTCCAAATTAAAGACAGTTTCGCGAGCGTCTCAAGCCATCCCTGTAACTTGACTTTGCGGCCCACAACTGCCGGTAAACATTCCTTATCCTCCCCCTTCCTTCCCCAGCCCTTACCATCCCTCCATCCCTCTCTCCCTCCTTCCTTCCTTCCTTCCTTCCTTCCTTACTTGCTTCCCTCCTTCCTTCCTTCCTCTTTTCTGGAACCAACAACACTGGGAAGGAGGGTGGAAAGGGCTAGAGGGAGAGGGAGAGGGAGACATCAAGGTGTGGTGTTATGGTTTGCATTTTCGTGGGACTCGTTTGAGTTTTCTTCTTGTTACTGCTGCTGCTGCTGCTGCTGCTGCTGAGAAAAGGAACAAGAGGAGGAGGAGGTGGAAGGGAAAGAGGGAAGCAGGAAAAACGAGGATGGAGGAGAAGAGGGAGAGAGAAAGGAACATGAATAGGTTTCAGGGAAGAAGGAGCATCAAGAGGAGGAGAAAGACGAAGGAAAATAACGGAAGGAGAAGGAGGAGAGACGGCATGGAGAGAAGAAAGCAGCGGGATGGACGAGAGTTCAAAAGAATATAAAAGAAAGAAGAGGAAGATGAGGTGGAGTTAAAGAAAGACGACAACGGAGGGGGAGGGGCTTAAGAAGGAAGGGGCGGAAAGGAAGAAGAGGAAGACGGAGAAGAACGAAGAAGAGGAGGCCGGGAAGGAGAAAGGAAATAAGAAAACTAGAACAAAAAGAAACCGAAACGAAGAAAGAAGAGCAGGAGGAGGAGCAGGAAATGAAGAAGAAATTAGAACGAATACAAGACTTCAATAAGAAAAAAAGAAAATACTAAGAAATCTAAAGAACGTTTCCTGCTCACAAGAAAAGGAAAAAAAGAGAATTCGAAGAAGAAACTCGAAAAAGAAGTAGGACAAGACGAAGGAGGGACGAAACGAAGAGGCGATGGAGGAGAAGAAGAAGAGAGAGAGAGAATCATCGGAAGGAGAGAGAGAGAGAGAGAGAGAGAGAGAGAGAGAGAAGAAGGAGGAAGAAGCAGAGAGAGAGAGAGAGAGAGAGAGAGAGAGAGAGAGAGAGAGAGAACGAGAAGAATCTATCTGCAATGGCCAACACTGAGAGAGAGAGAGAGAGAGAGTGTGTGTGTGTGTGTGTGTGTGTGTGTGTGTGTGTGTGTGTATGAGATTCCTTCGTCATTCCTTCGCCATTCCTTTCATTCCAGCCTCCTTCCCTCCCTCCCTCCCTCCCACTTTCCCTCCTTCCTTGCCCACCCAATTCCTTCCTTCCTTCTCTCCACTTTCAGATACAAAGCTTCTTGGTGCTACGCTAAAATTTCAATAAGGGTAAAGCAGAGCGCAGATAACCCTCTACCCCCAAATCGCTCCCCCCTCTCCCCTTACAAACCGCCCCCCCTCCCCAGGCCGAGCACTGCATAACACTCACCGGCCGCCTGTGTTGATTCAGTGACAATTCCGGAAGGGGTCGCGGTGCTATTTTTGTTTATGTACACACTAGTTTTGTGTCCTTACCTCTGTAAACAGCAGGAGTCTGTCCCTGCCTGTGTGTGTGTGTGTGTGTGTGTGTGGTGTGTGATGAGAGAGAGAGAGAGAGAGAGAGAGAGAGAGGGAGGGAGAGGGAGACTAACTGACTGACTGATAGCTGAATAACGTGGGTTTGATAGACTGACTAATTGTTTTCATTCCAGTATAAATACTATTTCAGCGGAGTCGAGAAAGCCGAGATTGGAGCAGGAACACGATCAACGAGGGGATTGCGTCCATCAAATAATAAACGTACATTGCGGGATACAATAGCGATAATAACACGCGTAGTAATAATGATAATAACAATAACGATAACATAACAGAGAGTCCGGCGAGCAATCCTGTGTGGGGAGGATGGCGCCAGGCGGAATGCATTAAGCGTTATCCTCCGTCATAATTACCACATTTTTATTATTTTTTTTACTTCTTTTAAGAGAGTTTGCTTAAATGAGTGTTGGAACGCGACATTGATCTCTGGCTCCGTGACGTCACGCGTGTAGGGTGTCAGCTCAAATTTTGCCATGCTCACCCCCCACTCTCTTACTCTTCCTTCAGCCTCTCTTCACGCCTCCCGCTCTCCCCCACAAGCAGTACTCCCCTTATGCCACCGCCACCTCCAATCCTGCAATCTCTCTATGTGTTCACCAACTTCCCTTCCTTCATATTAACGTTCCCCCTTCCTTCAGCGTCTGCATATCCGCCCAATAGCCAGGCACGCTCCTTCATCATGTGTACCCTGCCCGCCCCTACTCCTTCTCCCACAATTTTTTCCATGCCTGTCGCTGCATATTCCCCCGGTATCCCATTCCATCATGTTTCCCCTTTCCTTTCCCTACATTTCCTGTCTCATTCCTTTCCCTGTCGCTCGTGTTTCCCACTATTCCTGTCACTTCCGTCTTATTTCTTTCCCTGCCCTGTCGTTTTCTATATACTTCTTCGTAATATTTTCCCATCGTGTTTCTTCTGTTTCTCCTGTCCCATTTTTTCCCCTCAGGTCTGTCTGTCTATATCTCATCTCCACTTTTCTCACTTTTCTTTACCTTTGCTTGTTATCCCTTACCCCGTGCTGTGTTCCTCCCCTCCGCACCAATCTCTCTCTCTCTCTCTCTCTCTCTCTCTCTCTCTCTAATCTAGTGTGGAGCATTTCTATCTTAGCCCCACCTCCATATGGCGCAGTAGTGGTGGTGGTGATAGTGGTGATGGTGGTAGAGGTAGTGGGTGAGGAAAACCACCTGAAGAAGGAAGAGGGGTGAAGAGTGAAGGAATCGTGACATGAAAGGAAGGAGATGGGGTAGATTATACAAAAATGTGCTATTATTGAGAGTGAGAGAAAGAGAGTTGATAGGGAAGCATTAAGTGAGGAAAAGAAGAATGGATGGAGGTAGGAGAACAAGGAACGAGGGAGACAGAGAGAGAGAGATAAAGAGGAAGAGAAAGAGAAGTGTAAGGATTAATAACAGTGATGCACGAGGCAATGGAAGATGGATTCTGGGAAGGAAAAAGAAGAGGGGAAGAGGCAATAACAAAAGATAGAAGAGAGAAGGGATGACACCAGATGAAAAAGAAGGGATTATGTTACTGAAATAAAACAGAGAGATGGCATGAAGCTTAAGAAACACACACACACACACACACACACACACACACACACACACACACACACACACACACACACACACACACACACACACACACACACACACACACACACACACACACACACACACACACACACACACACACACACACACACACACACACACACACACACACACACACACACACACAGAGAGAGAGAGAGAGAGAGAGAGAGAGAGAGAGAGAGAGAGAGAGATGCTAATAAAGAGAAGACGAAAGACGGGGACCAGATTAGAGAGAGAGAGAGAGAGAGAGAGAGAGAGAGAGAGAGAGAGATTCCAAGGAAGGGGGAGAGATAATGTGAAGAATGGAGTTTGGAATAAGTGAGTGAGAATGTGAGAGGAGAGAGAGAGAGAGAGAGGGGGAGGGAGAAGAGCCAGGTAGTGTAGGATTTCACCACGAATAACAAGACGAAGGATGGAAGGAAGGATGAAAGGAAAAGTGAGTGAAGGTGGGAATGAATGAATGATTGAAGGAAGGAAGGAAAGGGAGGTAGAATCTTTCACATGCTTATCACAACCTTAAATGCTTATCACAACCTTAAATAAGCGTTAATGTATTGCACTTACCGCCATTCTGTTCTCTATAATCCCTGGTGGCGTTAACGTAAGCAAAGTTGAAGCACGTGCGTAGGGAGGGCAGAGCGTAAGTAACAAGACGCCCACTTCCACCACCACTAGCACCACCACCACCACTATCGCCGCCAACAACACCAGCAGGATAGGTACGTTGCCTCAGAAGCTACACCACTACCACCACCACCACGGATGATGATAACGACAACAGTAATCCTATGAGCGATAACAGTTACGGCACCACTTTTATAAACACCAGTAGTACACGCGTCTCATAGAACAAGTACACGATGAATCACACAACACTGGTATATTTGTCTTTCTCGGTCTCTTGTATCTCTCACTGTCACTGTCACTCACTGTCTCACTCTCCGCACTGACAAAAGTTCACTGGATCTTCTTGAGCTGGTGACACGATGCTGAACAACTTGTGAGACCACGTGTGTGTGCGTGTATGTGTGTGCGTGTGTGTGTGTTGGAGGGCGGGGAGAAGTAGTTTTCAGGATCTCTTCTGGTCTCTCTCTCTTATCTCTGTTACTCCGCTCCTCCCGACACAGCCGCAACAGGAGGAGGTGCAGGAGCAAGTGGTGGAGGAACAGAAGGCGGAGGAGGAGTAGTAGTAGGAGAAAGAGAAAGGGAACGAAAAGATTTAGGAGCAGCGACGACCGTGTGCGTGTACGTGTGTGTGTGTGGCGCTGGGACCAACCGCGCCTGACTACCACCACTGCCGCCTGCACCGCCTCGCTCTACCAGCCGCGGCAGGAGGAGGAGGAGGAGGAGGAGGAGGAGGAGGAGGAGGAGGAGGAGGAGGAAGGGGGAGGGGCTTAACATATCTCTCTTATCACTACCACCTCCCAAAGCTTGTCTTATCGTACCCCCTCCCTTTCTCCCCTCCTGCTCCTTCTCTCCCCTTCTCCCTCCTTCACCCACCCCGTCAGTCAGCGGTGCCGCCTCATTACACAACGCACCTATCACGCCCGTCCTGTATACCAGCTTTATTACGTATTTTCCCTCGCAATTCAGTCCTGCCTTATTTATTTTTATTTCCGAGAAAGCTCTGCCAATCCCGAGCATGACTGCCTTTTTTTCGCTCTTTTTTACTTTTCTTGCTCTCTCTCTCTCTCTCTCTCTCTCTCTCTCTCTCTCTCTCTCTCTCTCTCTCTCTCTCTCTCTCTCTCTCTCCTATACCATCACATTTTCCTCATACGTTCTCAACCCCTGTACACATGAATCCTGGATTTTCGCACCTCATGTCCCTATTGTTCATTCCCTCTCATTTCCTTGGCCCATTCCTCCTCCTCCTCCTCCTCTTCCTCCTCCTCCTCCTTCTCCTGCTCCTCCTCCTCCTGCTGATGCTTCTCTTACTCATCCTCCTCTTCCAAACTGCGTCGTCGTCATCGTCTTCCTCCTTCTCTATTTCCTCTTCCTCTTATTTCTCCTCCTCCTCCTCCTCATCTTCCTTCTTCTTCTCTTCTTCCTACTCTTCCTCTTTTGGAATCTTACTTCTCCTTGCTTTTCCTTGTTCAGCAACATCTATTTCTTTCTCTCCTTTTCTTATCTCTCTCTTTCTCTCTCTCTCTCTCTCTCTCTCTCTCTCTCTCTCTCTCTCTCTCTCTCTCCCAAGCGCACCACTTTTCCTTCATTTCACAGCACAATTTTCACACAACTGCTGTTTTCCTCTCCTTCCCTTTCCTTTCCTTTCCTTCCCTTTCCTTCCCTTCCCTTTCCTTTCCTTTCCCTTCCCCTTCCATTTCCTTTCCTTCACTTGCTACACCCTCCTTCCTGCACCACCGCCCCTCAGTCTCCCGCTCTGTTTCTCTGTCTCTCTTTTCCTTCTTTCCCTCTCTCTCTCTCAGTCTGTGTCTTTTCCTTCTCCTTTCCTCTCTTAGTCTCTTCCCTTCCCGCTGAGCTGCTTTCCTCATTTAGGGTCATGGACTGCATCGCTCATCAATCCTGCGGAAACTCTCATTATAATTTATGGCCGCGCTCTCATCAGTGTCTGGCTTCATTTTGCGCTGAGGCTGCAAGTACAGTGTTCCGAAGCAGCGGGAGGGACTTATAAGAGGAGGAGGAAGAGGAGAAGGGGGTAAAGTGGAGGTTGGGGGAGGAGGCAAAAGCGAAAACAAGGAGAAAAAAAAAAAAGCGTTCGGGGGCGGGGTCTTGAGGTGGGGGAGAATTGAATTGAGAGAGAGAGAGAGAGAGAGAGAGAGAGAGAGAGAGAGAGAGAGAGAGAGAGAGGTTTGGACGTTCCTAGCGCGGAGGACTCAAGACAAACAACGCTTTAGATTTTAATATTCCTCAAACGTCCACGGCTAGAGAGAGAGAGAGAGAGAGAGAGAGAGAGAGAGAGAATATGCTTGCTTTCATATCGTTGAGGGACATATCCCATATATGAATAGGAAATTGAAGAGGTAGATAGATAAATAGATAGATAGATAGATAGATAGATAGATAGATAGAGAGAGAGAGAGAGAGAGAGAGAGAGAGAGAGAGAGAGAGAGAGAGAGAGAGAGAGAGAGAGAGAGAGAGAGTAAATTAGGTTAACTGGAACAGATCACCATGGATATGGAAATGTCGTATGGTAATGTGTGAGGCTGAAGTGGTCGTCCAGATGATTGGTAGTAGTAGTAGTAGTAGTAGTAGTAGTAGTAGTAGTAGTAGTAGTAGTAATAGTAGAAGTAGTACCTATTAATACTAATGAAGATGGTAGTTGTGGTGAAGGTGATGGTTGTAGCAGTAGTAGTTGTATCAGCAGGAGCAGCAGCAGCAGCGGCAGCAGCAACAGCAACAGTAGTAGTAGTAGTAGTAGTAGTAGTAGTAGTAGTAGTAGTAGTAGTGGTAGAGACGTCAAGAGTAATAAAAAAAAAGTGAAAATGACAGAAAACTTTTAAGAAATTATTGGAATTACGATGATATAAGAGGTGATTATTACAATGATGGTGGTGGTGGTGGTGGTGGTGGTGGTGGTGGTGGTGGTGGTGGTGGTGGTAGTGATGGTGATGTTGGTGGTAGTGATGGTGGTAGTGGTGGTAGTAAATTGAAACGCAGGTCGTGCCGGAGATTAAGGCATTTCGGTGATGGTGGTGGTGATGGAGGAGGAGGTGGTGGTGGTGACAATTGGAGCTGAGAGAGACGGTTGTGGTGGTGGTAGCGGTGGTGGTGGTGGTGGTGATGGTAATATTGATCACAGTGGTGGTGGCGGCAGTGTTGGTAGTGGTGGCGGTGGTAGTGGTGGTGGTAGTGGTGGTAACTGCAGCGAGTATGATGTTATTGTGGTTCTTGACGGGTGGAGGTTGTGGTGATGATGGTGTTGGTGGTGATGGTGGTGGTGATGACAGTGGGAGTGGTGAAGTTACTAGTGATGTTATGGAGATTGTAATGATGAGATTAGTGTCAAAGTGCATGCTTCCTTGCGAGAGAGAGAGAGAGACGTATCATATATCCATTAAGTCATTGATGAGAAGAGACGAGGAAAGGCGGAAAAGGTGGAACTGGAGAGAGAGAGAGAGAGAGAGAGAGAGAGAGAGAGGTATAATCCAGTAAGCCTCAGTAATATATCACGAGCATATCAGTCTGTTTACAACGTTGATTTCCTGGTGTGACTTAAGCTTTCACGTCATTGCACGTATCTAAGACTGACAGCCCTTCGCCATTCCCCCCCTCTCTCTCTCTCTCTCTCTCTCTCTCTCTCTCTCTCTCTCTCTCTCTCTCTCTCTCTCTCTCTCTCTCTCTCTCTCTCTCTCTCTCTCTCTCTCTCTCTCTCTCTCTCTCTCTCTCTCTCTCTCTCTCTCTCTCTCTCTCTCTCTCTCTCTCTCTCTCTCTCTCTCTCTCTCTCTCTCTCTCTCTCTCTTCCAATCAGCCCTGGCACTCGCTAATTATGCTGAGCGGTGTTAGTGGTAGAGTTGCCAAAGCGTCATTGCAATAGCGTAAGGTTATTGGCAGCAGTGCTTTAAACCGCTGCTGGGGTAGAGAGAGAGAGAGAGAGAGAGAGAGAGAGAGAGAGAGAGAGAGAGGAGGTTGGGGGATATGGGGAGAAGAGTAGGGAAGGAGAAAGGGTGAGAGAAATTGGTCTGTGTTTTACATTGTTATTGAAGAGAAAGGAAAAATAGTGGAGGATGAAAGGAGAGGAGAACACAAGAGAGAGAGAGAGAGAGAGAGAGAGAGAGAGAGAGAGAGAGAGAGAGAGAGAGAGAGAGAAAGTCGTACATTACATGCTATAGTAGAAAAGAGAGAAAGAGAATGAGGATTAGAAAGGAAGATAAATGTAGGAAGAAAAGAGAGAGAGAGAGAGAGAGAGAGAGAGAGAGAGAGAGAGAGAGAGAGAGAGAGAGAGAGAGAGTCATTTTCATATATGCAAATCGCGTTATAATTTCCAAGGGATTTACATTAATGATGCTTGAACTTAGTGAGGGAATGAATGGAGAGGGGGAGGGAGGAATGGAGGCAGGGAGAGGGGCAGGTAAGGGGCAGTGAGGGGCCAGGAGGGGGCGCAAAGAGGGAGGCAGGTATTGGAAGAGGCCACCAGGAATAACTAGATGAAACAGACAAGATAAAGCGATTGGAAGAAAGAGACAAGGATTGAGAGAGAGAGAGAGAGAGAGAGAGAGAGAGAGAGAGAGAGAGAGAAAAAAGGTCTATAGCAATAGCGTGAAATTAAAAAAGTTTGTGCCTTTGCTTCATGTTGTTTCTCTCTCTCTCTCTCTCTCTCTCTCTCTCTCTCTCTCTCTCTCTCTTTCTCGTGTGTGTGCATCAGTAATGAGCCTCAAAAAAACATCTTCACCATCACCATCACCACCATCACTACCACCATCACCACCATCACCACCATCACCACCATCACTACCACCATCACCACCATCACCATCATCACCACCATCACTACCACCATCACCACCATCACCATCATCACCACCATCATCAACATTCTATGTCCAATCTTGCTCCGCCTCCACCATGCTCCCCCTTCCCTCCCTTCACCACAGTCCCCTCCCTCTTAACTGCTCTTCTTTCTAATTATCTCTCTCTCTCTCTCTCTCTCTCTCTCTCTCTCTCTCTCTCTCTCTCTCTCTCTCTCCCCTCTCACTCTTCTTTCCACCCCTCTCCACTCTTCTTTCCAACTAATTTTCTCGTCAATACGCTCTTTTTTTCCGCTCTTTTGTCTGACTCTCTCTCTCTCTCTCTCTCTCTCTCTCTCTCTCTCTCTCTCTCTCTCTCTCTCTCTCTCTCTCTCGTCTTTTTGCAAACATAGCATATTGACTAAATGTTTGTTTGCTTTTTCTGCTTGTTTCTCCTCGTCTTTCACCTCCATCACCTTTTTTTTCTTCATCGTTTTCATCTTCTCATCTGTCTTTTCTCTCCTCTCCTCTCCTCTCATCTCCTCTTTTCCCCGCTACTCTTCCTCCTCTTTTCATTCTCCCCCTTTCTCTTACCGCTCCTCTTTCTCTCTGGAACCTCTCCTGCCGCCTTTCCATCCCACACAATGTCAAACCATATTTCTTCCCAGCACAGCACTACAAGGATTCAGTGTTTTCCCCCACACTTTTCAGGGCTCTGCTAACAGAATATATTGTACCTCTGGGATTGGCTGAGTGGAGTTTCATTTCAGTTAGTGTAAAGTTAACCAATCAAGGATACTTTTGCGTCAGTAAGTTAGCGGAGGATTAAGTCGCATTACGTGTTAGTGAAGCTTAATGAGTGACCCCCCCCCCATCATTGTCATTACTTGCAAGGTGATTATTATTGTTTTTCTTTTCTATTTGTTATTAATTCCCCGGCATTCGCAGTTGTTGATGTGTTCGTTGAAACATGGTGTGTCAGCGCTGCTTCCATCAACATCATCACCATTATCAGCACCCCTCATAACCACCACCATCACCACCACCACGAGTAGGTAGTATTACATGAAGATGAAAAGCAGGATAAGCCATTTATTACACGCTAGTATGAAACCCACCCACCCCATCGCTGTCCACCTCTCTATCAGCACGCACACACACACACACACACACACACACACACACACACACACACACACACACACACACACATACAGGGGCAGGATCATAACTCGTTGGCTCGCGTCCTGCACCCATTTAATACAGCTTGAACAGGAATGTTACGGGAAAGACAAACCACCAACAATTTATCTCAGTCAGGTACATCATTTCATATATCATACCTGGATTTTGCAGTTATGAGCCACATGCGCCAAGCTCTGATGACAATGATCATGTTGATGACTACGATGGTAACTATAATGATACGTTTGGAACAGCTGCATGTCCATGTGTGTGTGTGTGTGTGTGTGTGTGTGTGTGTGTGTGTGTGTGTGTGTGTGTGTGTGTGGTGGCGTGGCGTGGTGTGTGAGTCACTGCATGTTCACGTCAATCACTGTCATGCGGGGGATCCATTGACAACATAGCGCCGATAAGAATTATAAGCTTGTCTCAGTTTTTCATTGTACTGTCGTTTATGGAGCAACGGCTTGTATTAAAAAAATAAAATAAAAAGTCGTCACACCACGGGTATCCTCCAAGACCACAGAGGTAAATACCCGATTTCTCATGAGTGTTTCTCCTTTTAGTTATGAAGAAATCTTGTTAATCTGTAACTAGAAACATAAAACTTACCTTAAAATCTGTATAACTTCAACTTTAGCTCTATGAAAGTAATGGGGATACGGACATATAGGGTGTTTCAGGATATGGTCTTATGAGTGTGAGGCGGACATGGCTAAAGGGAAGGTGGGCGGGAAGATATGGGCATGTGAGCGTTGGTGGACGTGGGTGGTTTGATGAATAGGTGGAGTATCTCTGTAGTGCGTAGGAAGAATGATAACATGCAGTCACCCGGATGGACAGTCACTGCATTTTTTACCATGCAATCTCCGTGTGTCAATGACTAACGCAACAGATAAGGTTACGCCAGCCCACTTGATTGTCGGTCGTTTGGCGGGAAATACCTTTGTTTGGTACTTAGTGGAGCCGTGAGGTGGAATCAGAGGGATGGTGCTACATGTTAATTTGAACGATCTAAATAGTCCCCGTGACCTCCTACCACGAGAACGAGGGTAATATGACGTGCTTGAGAGGCTTAGTTTCATAGTATCGCCGCACATTGTCTAGGAATTATAACCTTCGTGTCTCTATCCTAGGCAACAACAGTCTCCGTTTACGTGGATTCAGCTTGTTTTCATGCAACAAGTAGTGGGCGAACCATTACACCGTCCTTCCCTGCCGCCCCGACACGCCGCTGTACTTGGCTGTCGCCCCCCGAGCACCTCATGTAGATTTTCTGGTTTCTTAGCGTCAGGGTTCATAGCGCCGCTCCGGGTCACTGAGGACGCAGAAAAGAAGGATTCACACACCCTTCTCCAAATCTTTTTTCCTATAAAACC
>NC_059292.1:12431189-12446189 GCF_017591435.1 Portunus trituberculatus | reverse complement strand
ATTATATCTTTTTTTCATTGATTTATTTTAGTTACCGCATTCTTTCTCCTTGTCACTCTTCTTTTTTCCTTACTTTTCCATGGCACCGTACTCCTTTTCTCTTCTTCTCCTCGTGTCTCTTCATTTATTTTTTCTAAGTTTTTGATATTTTTTCCAGCCATTCTTCTCTTTCATCTGAGTTATTTTCATCTCATCATCGTCCTGTCTCGTATAGCCGCAAGGAAAGACCAGCCACACACACAGACACACACACACACACACATACACACACACACAGGGCCTTGAGGGCAGTGCGTAGGTGTGGTCAGGAATGAGGCGGAGATTGTGTTGCTCGCCTCTACACGCACGCCACGTACACCACACGCTGGCCGCCCAAATGACAGAGAGGAGAGAAAAGCTTAACGACTTGTAAACCTCATAGTACGGATTCCCTTTCTTATTCTTTTTTTTTTTTTTTCCTGTCTCCAATCGCAGTGAGAATCGGTGTACACAACTTCCCATATAACCATTTAAGTTTGTGTGTGTGTGTGTCCCAAGAGGAATGTTAGGCTTCAGAAGGAGGACGCTGCCTCTCTCTCTGCTAACTTCCGGTGTTCCAAGTTCTGATGGGGAGCCGAGGGTGTATGGCTAATTTGCTTCTTAGGTGCCGCGAGGGAATGGGGCTGAGTGAGTGTAAACGGTCGCAGAGCTTGAGTTGAATTATGAGTAAACTTGGTAGCCGCGGGGTCTGTCTGTGTGTGTCTCTGGCTCTCTCTCTCTCTCTCTCTCTCGGTGGTTTAAGTGGCAGTGTGGGAGTCTTGCGTGGCGGCTTGAAGTTGTGTTATACGAGTACGATGGAAGTTGTGTTATGTTAATGTTATGTTGTGTTGTACTGCATGGTGAGTGGGTTAAGATATGAGTCGCTTTAGTTACTGATAAGCTGTGTTTGCTTTCCTTGCCTTTATATCATTTGTTTTTCTTATTGTTGTTCACATTCTTGTGCCTGTTTTTCTGTTGTTTCTTGCTGTATGTCTTTTTTTCCATTTCTTTTTTTTTTCTTTTCTTCTTCCTTCTTTCTTTATTTTCTTTTCCAGCATCACAATTTCTTTGCTGTCTTCTTTCTTCTTCACCATCTTATCACAATTAACTTTTTTTTCTTTTCCTCCTCCTCCTACTCCTCCATTTCACCCTCCTTCCTCCTCCTCCTTATCCTTATCTTCCTCCTCCCCCTTATGCCTCTCCTCTTCTCACCTCCCTTCCTCCTCCATCCCCTACTCCCCCTCCTTTTCCTCCTCATGCTCCTCCTCCGTCACCATCTCACCCCCTCAATACCCACTGTTAGGTCACGCACTCCCGTAGTAATGCCACGCTTAAGGCAGAGACCTTCAAAGCTACTCATTACTGGTGGGATGGGAAGGCTTTCGGTACGAGGACTGAGTGGTCTGGCTGGGCGATACAATGAGGGAGATTCAGTGATTGCATTGTCTGGTGTGCATATTTTCGACATCAGGTTTTTTGTTGATTAGATTGGAAAGGCTAGATGAAAATTATTAATAAGTAAGATGAACTGCCCTTGGTAATACTCGTGATACTTTTTTGTTATGGTTCCAATGTTGTTTTTGTTGTGCTACGTAATTGTAGTAATAGTCGTAGTCATAGTTATAGTAGTGTTATCGGTGTTATTCATTCGTTTATTGTTATTATTAATGTCATCACTGTTATTACGAGTTAAAGTGAACGTGCTACTCTCACTCATCACATTCCCTCAGTCTGCACCTCCTCCTTCCTGACGCGCTTGCTCATGTCCTGCTTCCTCCAGGCGTGTACGAAGGTTGTCGGTCAAGGCACTGCAACCTTCGCGACACACAGGTAAACGTGTTCTGCTGTCACCTTTAATGAAAAGCGTCTCACGTGACCCGCTCATGTTTATACACACACACACACACACACACACACACACACACACACACACACACACATACAAACAGGTATTGCATCCATCATTCAAGTCACCTCTGCACTTTTAAAAATATCCTCATGAGTTTACTTTTCTCCTCAGCAACTATCATCACTATTTATCACCACTACCACACAACCACAGGGCAGTACTCACCACCGCCATCACTCGAGCAGCCCCTCGCCACGTCCGCCGCCCCTTCATCACTGACGTGGCGAGGCAACACATGCGGTGACCGTCACTGACCACATCTACTAACACTGTGTCGGTGTGCTGTGAGGCGAGATGGGTAGTACTGCCACTGTCAATACTGTTACTCATGTTGCCACTACTACTGCTGCTGCTGGCAATACTGCCGCTACTGCTGCCACTACTGCTACTACTACTACTACTACTACTACTACTACTACTACTACTACTACTACTACTACTGCTATCACCACCACCACCACCACCACCACCACCACCATCACCACCATCACCACCATTATCACCATCACCACCATCACCACCATTACCACCACCACCATCACCACCATCACCACCACCACCACCACCAACAACAACAACAACAACAACAGAAACAACAAAAAAGATCATCATTATCATCATTAATTACTAGGAAGGCGGTGGTGTAGTGGATAAGGTGGTGAGCGTAGGATCCGGCAGACGTCCACGCGTAAGGTCGAATCCCACCACCTGCTACTTTGAAAGTATGCCATTTGTCTAGTGGTTAAAAGTTACCTACATGTCACCATGATACCCAGGTTTTAGGTGGTTACACCAAAGATGCGCTTGGGTGGTGATATGGGTCCTAATATGGGTACCACTATAAGTAAAATTGCAAACTCCACTAATGGATGGAAGCTGAACAGCATTTCCCACATATACTCTTCAACTATGCTTACAGGCGCTATAGGCCATAACATAAATATAAAAAAAAATCATCATTATCATTTTTGCAACAACAACTATTACTACTACTACTACTACTATTAATAATAATAATAATAATAATAATAATAATAATAATAATAATAATAATAATAATAATAATGATAATAATAATAATAGAGTGACAGCAACCTATCACATTACTCACCATCACTCCAAGACCGTTCATCACCGTCATCACACCTCACTCGCTCTCTCACCATCACTACCACCACCACCACATTACTACTGCCACTCCTCAACTCTCACTGGCTACTCAATGTTCGTCCAGTGGTTTTACTTTCACGTAACGTTTTCTGTGTCTAGAAGCGCAAGACGATATGAAATTAGGCAGCAAAACAAAAGGTCAGATGTGAGAAGAAAATGTCGTGGCGGCATTGCTACGCATCAGTGAACGGAATCCTAAACTTTACTTTTACAATAGCTTATGCTTTCATCTTTTCGTTTTCTTTACTTTCTCCGGGAGAACGGAGTCTATGGCTTACTATAATATCTTCACATTCCTTCCTTCCTTTTTTAAATCCAAGCCTTTTGTAAGGTATAACAAGTAGATAGTATATTCAGTGTGAATATTAGTGATTAGCGCGTTCTTCTTTTTGCCTGCAAATCTATTTTTTTTTTTTCAACACAGAGCGGCAGAGACAGTCGACCAAAGCTTGTCAGTTGTTGCACGCCATCCCTTCATTTTTTTTTTTTTTTTTTTTTGTGCAGTGATACGTTGGAGCTTTTTATCGTTAAATGAGGACGTTCATCAGAAGGGGAGGAGAAAGGTGTGTCAGGCTGCACAGAAGCCACGCTTGTATGCAGACCAACAATTAACATTTAAATTAAAACCAGACGCTGCATTATAACAATTTATATCATTAAGCATGTTAAATCTCGAGAACGCTCACAAAAGGGAAAAGAAAATTGACGTGCGTGGCGGGAATCGTATGCAGTCCAATAGTTGACGTATATATATCCAAACCGAAACCTGTATGTGACCCTTCTCTCATAATCCTGCGTTAGAGAAGAGCATAACTCGCTCACTCGAAATGTTGATGCCCTGAGAGTGAGCAGCAGTGATCATACCTGCATACGTGGCGAGTCCCTGATCTTACATGAGAGAATAGTGATGGTGTCAAGAAGTACAACACGAATGAATTGAGTACATTTTTTTTTTTTTTTTTTTTTTTTTTTTTTTTTTTTTTGCTTACAAACTAACTAGACGTACAATAGTGAAGGTATGGAGATGAAAGTTGAAATTCCCATAATGTCCACAGATTCATACTCGTCTTTTCTTACTCTCTCTCTCTCTCTCTCTCTCTCTCTCTCTCTCTCTCTCTCTCTCTCTCTCTCTCTCTCTCTCTCAATTGAAAACTCGAAATGAAATAAGGCAAGCTTAGAATGAGGAAAACCTAGACATTATAAATAAACTAAGTAAAGTTGGTTCATGAAATCGCGATATTATTATTTTACACTAGAAGGAATACCTAATGAAAATAAATAAAACGTTACTTTGACTTGAAATGAGTTATTAAAGGACAAAACATACACACACACACACACACACACACACACACACACACACACACACACACACACACACACACACACACACACACACACACAGGCTCCTCCTGCTATTCGGGTTTTCTTTGCTGGGGGATGTTGTGGGCTGCAATAATCCAACATAATACTAAACATTTTCTCTCACCGCCACAGTTTTGTATTGTCGCGGCTTAGCTGGCTTTGTGTGGCCTTACCAGTTCAGGTGTACCGAGGCTGTATGATAAAAGCTGTTATCATTGCAGGGAGGCTACACGTAATGTGCCATAAAGTGACTAGAATGCTATAAAGTAATGTAATGTGTGTGTGTGTGTGTGTGTGTGTGTGTGTGTGTGTGTGTGTGTGTGTGTGTGTGTGTGTGTTTTCTCGTACACCTGGTGAGTTTCAGTCCCACACCTACTGAGTGAGAAAATAAGAAAACTTGAAAGAACAGGACTTCCCTCTTCTCCCTCTCCTTCCGTCCCTCCCAGCAGCCTGCCGCTTTGTCCAGCAGCGCAGGGGAAACACATTACTGGGGAAGAAAATAAATGTACAACGCAAGAAGAAAGGGAAAAACGCTCCCAGATACGATGCTTCTTGAATAAGTAATGGCAGCAAATAGGAAAGCAAAACGTGAGAGCTTTCCATTGCTTACACACACACACACACACACACACACACACACACACACACACACACACACACACACACACACACACACCAAACATTTACAAATAAAAAAATCTTAAGCTTGCCGCCCACGTATACAGTATTTAAACTTGAAAGAAAAAAGAGATGTGTCTATGATATCATGGTATTAACAGATTGCTTTTGCCTTTTGCTGCTGTTGCTGCTGCTGCTGCTGCTGCTCCTGCTACTGCTGCTACTGCTACTACTGCTGCTACTATTACTACTATTACTACTACTACTACTACTACTACTACTACTAATAATAATAATAATAATAATAATAATAATAATAATAATAATAATAATAATAATAATAATAATAATAATAATAATAATGCAGCTACTACTACTATACTATTACTCCTACTTCTACTTTTATTACCACTGCTACTATCACCAGTACTACTGCTGCTACTACTTCTACTACTACTACTACTACTACTACTACTACTACTACTACTACTACTACTACTACTACTACTCGTTGTACAGTTAGTACACTTATACTATTACTATTACTACAACTAGCACTACTTCCACTACTACCACTTATGATAATAATGATGATAATGATAGTAATTGATGATGATTTATATAACGATAATTTATTATTATTTCTATTGTTTTTAATATATTTTTTATAATTAGTATCATTGCTTTAATTATTGTTATCATTATTATTATCATTATTGTTACCATTATTATCATTATTGTTACCATAATTATCATTATTATCATCATGATTATTACCATTATTTTTCAGTATTATTATCATTATTATTATTATTATTATTATTATTATTATTATTATTATTATTATTATTATTATTATTATTATTATTATTATTATTATTATTATTATTATTATTATTATTATTATTACTATTATTACATTATTATTATTATTTGATTATTACTATTATTATTATTATTATTATTTATTATTATTATTATTATTATTATTATTATTATTATTATTATTATTATTATTATTATTATTATTATTATTATTATTATTATTATTATTATTATTATTATTATTATTATTATTATTATTATTATTATTATTATTATTATTATTATTATTATTATTATTATTATTATTATTATTATTATTATTATTATTATTATTATTATTATTATTATTATTATTATTATTATATTATTATTATTATTATTATTATTATTATTATTATTATTATTATTATTATTATTATTATTATTATTATGTCACTGTTATCGTTATTATCATTATTATTATTATTATTATTATTATTATTATTATTATTATTATTATTATTATTATTATTATTATTATCATTATTATTATCATTATTATTATTATTATTATTATTGTTATTATTATTATTATCAATATGATCATCATTATTATTATTATTGTTGTTGTTGTTGTGGGAAAAAGTGGCTGTAATAATGACGCATGATCCTCCCAGCCTGTCGTAAGTCTCCTTCCAAATCGGTTCAGCGCGACACTTCAGAGGCTTCTTACCAGCAAGGCGGCGGATGCACGTCACATGGTCTGATTCCCCTTCATGTCCTCAACACCACCGGGAGTCCCTGAAGGACCACACGCTTCACGCGGGGTGGGGAGGTGGGGATGCGTGCAGCTTTCGTCTCCTTTGCCTCAGTGACTGTGAGGAGCGAGGGTGAAGCCTGGAGATTATGACGCTGAAAATCCTAATAGCACATATCTTGAATAATAAGCAATTCTCCTAAGAACTCTTTCGAAATGTCACAAGGAAGATGAATTGGGTGTTTTTTCCCCAATGTTGACTTTGAATATTCATGTTACACGTCACATAATTATTCCACCTCTAGAATCATGAACAGTAACTGAAAACCACATTTACTATTTACTGAGCGATCTGGAAGTAGTAGAAATAAAACCCAGAAACATTTTGGGGCACGATTCCTGTAACCTCCCATCGTTGGTGCTGTCTTGCTTTTTGTTACGCCCTCCCCGTGCATAGCTGGGGTGTGGCACTTCGTTATTCACGGCACAGCGGCTGTCCCTTCCTGGCTCCCTTATTTCTTCCTGTCTCCCCTCGCCCTGGCTGAGTGAGTCCGCCACTCCCACAGGCAGGACTTGCTCTCCATTTCCGTCTCATAGGTAACTTGACTTTATTTGAAGTGAATCTGTTTCTAGTACAAACGCGCGCGTCTACAATGAAATGGTTTACAGGCAGAGTTTACTGTGTTGACTTTACACCTGAGAGAACACGATCCATAAGATGACTCAAAGCGGTGTGTGTGTTCTTTTCCCTGCAGCACCAAAATCAATGTTTCTTTAATATACTTACTCGGAGTTGTTGTTTTTGTTTATATATTTATTTCTATTAATTTATCTTCATTTATTATTCATCTTATTTTTACTTGTGAGTGTGTGTGTGTGTGTGTGTGTGTGTGTGTGTGTGTGTGTGTGTGTGTGTGTGTGTGTGTGTGTGTGTGTGTGTGTGTGTGTGTGTGTGTGTGTGTGTGTGTGTGTGTGTGTGTGTGTGTGTGTGTGTGTGTGTGTGTGTGTGTGTGTGTGTGTGTGTGTGTGTGTGTGTGTGTGTGTGTGTGTGTGTGCAATTCACCTCGGTTTCCTGCTGGTCACCCAGCCAGTCTTCTCCATTACGCAGCGAGCTCAGAGCTCATAGACCGATCTTCGGGTAGGACTGAGACCACAACACACTCCACACACCGGAAAGCGAGGCCACAACCCCTCGAGTTACATCCCGTACCTATTTACTGCTAGGTGAACAGGGGCCACACATTAAGGGACTTGCCCATTTGCCTCGTGTGTGTGTGTGTGTGTGTGTGTGTGTGTGTGTGTGTGTGTGTGTGTTTCGTTGGTTTACTGATCCTCCGGGAATAAAATTAACAAGTACAGGAACAGGAACTGAATGTTGGGTACAGATAGTGTAGACACTGCTGTATTCCTGATTGGTCATGAAAGTTTGTACGTAAGAAGAGACCATGTCAAACACTAATATGGTCAAAATTAAAAGAAAAAAAATTGGTAATCCATTTATTTATGTATTACATTAGAAAACAATTAATTGTCTTTGGGTGTAATCAAAACATTAGCATCAAACACTCACAGCATTCCTCTCACCACGAGAGTGTATCGGACTCTAGCCCCTCAGGGTTGCATTGGCTTCTCTAATACACTGGTCCAAATGTCAACTTCATCTTCCTGCTGTCCAACAAAAATCATTGTCCCCCAGCTGTTGTTGAGCACATGGACATAAAAATTCACTAGGCTGGTGATAAATCCCACCAGTCCGCCTGCCGGCCTGCTTGCACCTACTGGGCTGTTCGTCAGGTGGGTTGCACGACAATGGCCTGCCAGGAATTCCAGGTTAATAATGGACTGGCAGGCGACGCTGGGACGTTTGGTTGTTTTTCTTTATTCAACACACCAGTCACCGCTGTCATCCACATTCTAAAGACCGTGATGGAATGAACATGTTTGACTGTTGTTATGTGATGCGACGTGATGTTATATCGAATGTATTCCTTTTATCAAGTAAAACTAAGTATATTTTATTATATTGTTTTCTAGTTTTGTGAATTACATAAGTTATGCATGATATTATTACTTTCTAAAAGAGGCTGGAGAAACTCTCCGCTATGGCCTTTAAAATATCCATGGATTGTTAAATATTTAAGCTGAGTGTAAGCAGAGCATCAAGAAAATTTTAAAACAAGAATGACGTTGGGGAAGGAAGTGTATCTCAACAAGGATTGTCACTCAGCTATGTATCAGTATATGTTGTGCAATGATTCCTTGTTTCCTTGTTGTGTATGTGTGACCGGTATTATTCAGTGTATTTGACTGTTTATTTTTTTCTTTCTTTTAAAAGGTAGCTCTGTTATTATCCATCTCGAGTTGTCTTTATGCTAATGTAATGACTCTGTTTTGGCTACATGGCAGTACCTTTCCTCCCCTCCTATGCCCGCCCATTCCCCTTCTTTTTCTTCTTTTTTTCTAATGGGGAAGGTAATGTGGAGACGAGAGAAGATGAAAGAGAAAAAAATAATTTCATATAATTATGTCATTCGAGTGATGGGTGACTACTGGGAGGCTTGTTTATTGCAAAGCATGGAAGATGAACAGATATGTTTGCTCAGATACACTCTAATTATCTAATATAAGAGAAGATAGACAAAGCCCTTTGAAAAAAAAAAAAAAGATAGTTGCATATCATGTAAAATGAAGAATGTATGAGTGGAGACTATGAATCTTATTAACAGTCCATGAATAAGTAAGTTTCAATAATATTTTAATTTGAAAGTGCTGTGTGGTTCTTCTCCTAAAAGAGTGTAACATTTGGCAAAATAAGAATAAAAATAAATAAAGAAAAAGTGTATAGAACAGCCGTGAATGGTTTCATTATTACACACATTACAGTATAAGATGAACGATAGAAAGCATAAGTTCTTTATAGTCTATAATCAATAGTAATTACATGAATCATAGAAAAGTTGTCCATATTCCTTTTGATATGTAAATTCTAAAACAAAATCCGTGCAGCACTTCCCGCTAAGACAACAAAGACAACATGACAGAACCTGCGCAGTGAGGATATGTCCATGTTCCATTCGTTCATCATTTTTGAGGCATAGAACAATACTGAATTTGATCTTCCTCGATCAGAAATTTAGAGGCATTGAAAATCAGGCTCTCCACGGGTTACCAAAGTCTTGAACTTCTAAGAATGTTAGAGTGTACGCTATCTCGTCAAAATCAATAAACCAGATATCTCTCCACACATATACCTGATTAGTATGATAAGCAAAACCAATTTAATCATTAACATTACACCATACTAACCTCACTCTGTAGTTTTAATTTGACATCAATAAAACTTTTTCTAATGATACGTACACAGATTCCACATCCGTTACTTAGGTAATATGGAATGGTAAGAGAAATAGAGTTAACACGGTCAGAGCAACTGGAGTGAAAATAGCGATAACAAGAGATGCAGCTTATGGCGAAAAAAGGTGAAGACACCGAGTTAGACTTAGTCAGATGTAATGCATTTGAATTCAATTTGTTTAAGAATGAAACCCACAGTTATGTGAATCGTATTCCATACATGGGCGGATAAAGCCTTTGTACAGATTTAGCAACTTCTGTAAATTGGGAAGATCAGAAAATTGGCGCAGACGACTCAAATTGCCGAACTTCATAAAAGTTATTTTGATAAAAAAAAAAATTGTGAAATTTTCAGATTAGAGTATTAGTAAATGACAGCTCAAAGATGTCCAGTGTAGAAGAGGGAGAGAGTTGAGTATCATTGAAGAAAAGAGGATAGTTCTTTGAAAGATCGTTTCAAGTTGACAGATGGAGAAGTTAGATTTTTGAGGCATAGAACAATATATACGGAGTTTGTTCTTCCTCGATCAGAGATTTAGAGGCATTGAAAATCAGGCTCTCCGTTGCTTACCAAAGTGTTGGACTTCTAAGAATGTTTAAGTGCAGAATGGTACCATGAGCAAGTTCCACATGTAGACATAACATTCAACTTTGGATTGGAAGGAGAATGGAATTAAATTATGAGGGAGTAGAGTCATTTTTGTTAGCAGCCTCAGATATTTGTTTTGGTGAAGGAAAAGAAATGAGGTTAGTGGTGGAGAGGTGATGTTCTACATATTGAAAATTAGATCTAAAGCCGCGATTGCTTTAGCAGTTAATTTAAGGATGATTTAAAAAAAAAAAACTTTGGGTCGAAAGTAGTAGAGCAGCCCGACGTGGTCATTTGTTTCCCTCTTCATAAGGACTCAGAGGATTTTATAGCTGCATTTTCCTATGTTTTATTTTCATTTGAAGTGTGTAGATGTGTAAGTAAAGATGTGCATAATATAGTGTGAGAAGGAATAGTTGTCTTTGGGTGGCTGGGTGTGATTGGCCCTTGTGTTGTGAGAACAAAGGGAGACGTTTACGGTCCTAGCTGTATCGGAGACAAGTTCACGACACCAAGTTTTGCCGGTGTTACATAGCCTTCCCGGAAATAATTACCGTCACGACGGGTATCTACTGCCTCCTCCTGCAGCCAAGGACATGCTGGAGACAAGAGTTGTGTCTTGTCTGTTAAATAATGCCCGCAGCAAAGAACCTTGCACAGGCCTTGGCCAGAATTGCCAGCAATTTTCGGGTACGTGTGACCTAGTCTGAGACAAAGTAAAATAAAAAAAAATAAAATAAAAAATTACGAAAATGTTCAAACAAAAAGAAACATTGCACAAAAACTACAGAGAAAAAGATTCCAAAACTTGTAATATCATTGGTGGCAACAAACATTTCACCGAAATTTCATAGGTAATCAAGATTTGGCCAGGAAAAGATAACGCTAATTCATCATACTTTGCTTTAAGTATGTGTGTGTGTAATTCACTGTTTGATCTGTTGCAGTCTCTGACGAGACAGCCAGACGTTACCCTACGGAACGAGCTCAGAGCTCATTATTTCCGATCTTGGGATAGGTCTGAGACCAGGCACACACCCCACACCGGGACAACAAGGTCACAACTCCTCGATTTACATCACGTACCTACTCACTGCTAGGTGAACAGGGGCTACACGTGAAAGGAGACACACCCAAATATCTCCATCCGGCGGAGGAATCGAACCCCGGTCATCTGGCTTGTGAAGCCAGCGCTCTAACCAATGAGCTACCGGGCCGTGTGTGTGTGTGTGTGTGTGTGTGTGTGTGTGTGTGTACGCTTGTATAAAACGACAAGAAAATCAATCAGAATCAGCACCCTATCCTCATAGCTTTTCTACTGACCATAACACCAGTTTGTTTACGTCCAATATTCGCATAACACACAGCGCGCCGTCAAGCGCGAATTACTAATGCTGAAACGAAATATTTTCTGATAACCTGTTGTGTTCATGAGTGAGAAACACACAGAATCAGCTCATTATTCGGTATCAAAGAAAATTATGGCATTAACTTTCTCACCATTGTTGATTGATGTGTCCAGACATTTTTGTTTGACGAATCTCTCTCTCTCTCTCTCTCTCTCTCTCTCTCTCTCTCTCTCTCTCTCTCTCTCTCTCTCTCTCTCTCTGAAAATACCTCTTCGAGTAGTATTTTCTTTCTCTCACGAAGGTTCGTTTATTTCTGGTTTACAATGCACTGGTTATTATATTTTCTGTTTGGTATTTGGTAGTTTAGCAATGCAGACGTGAAAGCAAAGTATTCACACTGCTAATCATACATCCTCTTAATCTACAAGTACACGAAGGAAGCATGTTACTATGTATTTTTCTCCCTGTGTCTGTTGGTGTTGTCGAGGCTTGCACTAGTCACCCATCCAAAGGTGCCAAGGCTGATTCGTTTTCTTTCGTGTTTACTTCAGCGCGGGGCTTACTGGGCCTTATCTCGTTCAGGGAGGAGGGAAGGATGAAGGGAGGGAGGAATGCTTTTCTTTTCTATTTCTTTTCTTTCTCTTCTTCCTTCTTTTCTAATTCATGTAAGAAAGACAAAGGACCGAAGGAGTTTTCTGTTGAATCAGCTGTGATTTTTTTTCTTTTTTTTTCATCGATCTATACTTCTTGGAACACACACACTCTCTCTCTCTCTCTCTCTCTCTCTCTCTCTCTCTCTCTCTCTCTCTCTCTCAGGAAGAATGTTGTGTGGCTTCATGGTACAGTATTATGTATGATATTCGCGGCTTAAAGATTACAATAAGCGCTCTCTCGTCACACCAGTCAGCACTAAGTGAGTTCGAGCTTGTCCACAACTCAGTCATCCTTTCATTTTCTTTCTGTTTCGTTCTTGTTTTGGGAAGCAAAGATATGCTGGAAAGTAAAAGTAATTTAGACTACACAGACACTTAACCATCTTGATGCTCTAATTAACTCCTTCAGTGCTACGACACGTTTCCTTATTATTCTACTTACTATTTGGTGATTATATACAGCTTCAGAAACTTGTATGGGGATTGAAATAGTGAAGGCTCTGGTCGTTAATCTTCTGACCTTCATAGACCCTTCCTCATGTCAATAAAATCGTCTAATTATATACAAAACTCATGGTAAAAATAAGTCCCAGTACTGATGGGGTTAAGCGAGTTTAAACACACACGGCAATTATCTATTATACCAAACGAGCGGTACCTTATCAGTCAATTAAAATAATTTCCTTTGTTTGTTAGAAATAATCAGCGCCATCTTTCTGTCATTAGCGAGGAACGTTAATTTTTTTCTTTGTTTTCATTCATATGTTCTTGTTTTAACTAGCGGTGCCGTGTGTGTGTGTGTGTGTGTGTGTGTGTGTGTGTGTGTGTGTGTGTGTGTGTGTGTGTGTGTTCTGGCGAGCCAACACTATTTTATAGAGGACAGCGTGGCGCCGGTGGCTGTGTTTTGGTCCTAATATAATTTGCTGGTGTTGTGTGAGGGGTCTGGCCAGTACCCTTCTCTATTCAAGAAAAAAAAAAAAAAAAAAAAAAAGAAGCTGATATGAAATTGTTGTGCCAAAAAGGCACAACAAATATCAATAATAAAGGCTGATCACAATTATTAACACTGCCTCAGTCCTAAACCTAAAGAATTCCAACCTCTCTCAAAGTTCCTGTATCCTTGAGCTCCTAGAAAAATAAACTCTTAGCCATTGTTTTTTTTTTTTAACTCGTAACACTATTTGCACAGCGGGACCGCAGACCTCAGGACGCACTCATGAAGGGAGAGTCGTGTCACTTTGATACTGTCTCACACCAAATATTTGCCGCCATGTCACCACAGCACAATGTAAAATGGAGCTCCATTAGTCCTGTATAAACACTTCACACAGAGGTCGCCTTAGTGACTCTTGGTTTATGCTTTTAGACGACGTACCCATAACATTTCCAAAAAATGGTCAACTTCACGTCGTACCTTGTATTCAAACATTTCTTCTCCTCCGTAGTGACATGACGTGTTGAAAACCTGCGCTGTACAAACAAATTGTGCGCATTTTACGAGGGCTTGCACAACTCGATAACTGCATGGGAAGGTTTTCACGTGATAACACCCGGAGCCATTATAGTACACCAGTTCTCGGAAAGGGTCTGAGAATAGCGGCGCCGCGGGACGTAAAGAGCACGATTGATTGCTCTTTATTGCCGCGAAGGAGGTCAGGTGGCCAAAATGAGGTTGCCATAACGTAGAGGTCATTCGTAAATGCACATTATATGTATTTTTTTCTGCATGCTCTGACATGATGACAGGCTAACAGCGGAGGTAAAAGTTTAAGACGCATTTAACCAAAAAGTCAAAAGTTACATGTACGCTCAGAATAGTGAGGACAATGTTTTGTACTCTAGGTCCTCAGTACACAAGCATACGTTATTAGTGAGCAGCAGTGGCCTATAATTGCACCTTGCAAAAAACAAGAGTCAAGCAAACAAGACCAAAAAAGAGACAAATAACATTAAATGCACGTACAATAAGAAAAGTAATGAATGAAAGTTAGTTTGACATTCACGATGCATATCATTCCACCATTTGAAGTTGGCAATGGACAAAAAAGACATAAGAGGACAAAGTATAATGTAATAGATGTAGCGAGAGTTAATGGAGCTTGTTAGACTAAATTTATATTTTTTCTTTTCGACACCAGTTAGCAGGCATCGAGGACGCAAGAAAGACACAAACTATGATACGATGAATGGAGCTCATGAAACAATATTTACGGAGGAAATTTTTTTTCGTATCAGTGCAAAAGTAAGAGCTTTGGATCTATTAAATGAAGAAGAACAAAATTTACATATGTAAGATCGAGGCAAAAACTTTAAAGCATGTGGAAAAAATGGAGCTATAACACTTGAGACAAAAATAAGAAACGGGTACTATTTATTTAATTCAATTTTCTTCTTTTAAAGCGCCCCATTACGAG